>NC_090252.1:60809602-60814602 GCF_037325665.1 Littorina saxatilis
TGTAAAAGTTGAGGCGGCATTTCCACACCCTCATTTTGCTGTTGCTGTGTGTATGCATCACGTACCGCCATGCCTTAGTTGTCCATACTATCCTGAAGAAGTCAGCGACAGACTGACGCAACATTGATGAAAAATATACCAACATTGGTTTCTGCTGTGTTATTTGTTGCTTTGATGTATTTGTGGAATTACTTATGTGTGTATGTATGTATCCATGTACTAATCTACTTGTGATATTATCAATTTGCGGACTTAACAAAGACACACTGAGTCTCCAACAGATTCAATTATAAACAGGTGCCGCAGATAATTATGACGGTCTACACATGCCAGATGTTGGTCAACGATCCGTCTACTCCGAGATTGGGCCGCGTCCAACTAGCTCCTCTGCAGGTTCTGGTAAGTGTGTCGAACACAATGTTGTCTTTACTTTGGGATAAGCTGCAAACACGTCGTTGTTCTGGCTTATTTTCTGCATGTGCGTACCGTTTTGATAAGCTTAGATTTATGTTGACGTTATGATTATTCTGTGCATTTTAATAAATTATCTGACAATGGCTTATAAGGAATTAATGAATGAAATTCACATACGTTTTCTTGTGTTGTGCTGCAACTTTCTTTGAGGTTTAGACTTGCATATTTGTTTTTCCTTGATAAATAAAATAACATAAATAAATAAACGAAACGACTTGATTAATTCATTAGCAGTTATCTTGCCTCCCTTGGAGTACTTCGACAATCGAAAATTACGGTTTTTGTGAACACAGTGACAGAACGGTCAAAATAGTATGCCCTGAAACAAAGAACGAGGACACATACCATCTCGAGTGGTGACTTCCTTAATCTCACAAACACACACTCTCACATAAACACACACAAACACAAACACACACACACAAACACACACACACACACACACACACACACACACACACAATCACACACACACACACACACACATTGCAAGCACGCACGCTCGGACAATGAAACGTACAACCATTATCACAAACACCAAACCAATTCATGAAATAATAAGTGAATTAATCATAAAAGCGCTTTGAACTTCGGATAAGGCGCTATATAAATAAAGAGAATTATTAGTATTATGTAGGGTTAGGTTCATGTTACTGTGCTCACTTAAGTTTGTTTTATGTCTGGTCTAAAGACTACATAGATCTCTACCACGGTTTGGACATGTCAGAGGTCGGTCAGCGTTCTGAGTACTCTCAGCTTGGTCAGAACATCTGAAACCCGTGCATACAGGTAGGTATTTAGTTTTCAACGTTCAGTTTTCGCCTACGCTAGACTGATTGCTATAAGCTTGTTCAACATAATTATGTGAAGCTAGGAATAAGAGAGAGAGAGAGAGAGAGAGAGAGAGAGAGAGAGAGAGAGACAGAGACAGAGAGAGAAAGAAAGATATAGAGAGATAGATAGATAGAGAGAGAGACAGAGAGAGACAGAGACAGAGAGAGAAAGAAAGATATAGAGAGAGAGAGAGAGAGAGAGAGAGAGAGAGAGAGAGAGAGAGAGAGCTCCATTTTTGTAGATAGTGGGCTTTTAGGGTTTGGTTTTACCTGAAATATTTACTCTCAACATATTTGTGATCTGAGTGATTTTAGTATTTTACATTTAGTCAAGATATCATTGTTTCGATAAATGTCTTTGATGACGTCATTTCCAGCTTTTTGTAAAAGTTGAGGCTGCACTGTCACCCCCTCATTTGTCAATCAAATGGATTGAAATATTGGTCAAGCAAACTTCGACGAAGGCCAGACTTTGGTATAGCATTTCAGCTTGGAAGCTTAAAAATTAATTAATGAGTTTGGTCATTAAAAATCTGAAAATTGTAATTAAATTTTGTTTACATAAAACGATTCAACATCAATTTCGTCTTATTCCTCATCATTGTCTGATTCAAAACCCATATAAAAATGTCATATTTGGAGTGAAAACCAGCTCTGAAAATTAAAAATATGAAAAATATAATTACAATGAAATTTCCGGAATCGATTTAAAATCAATTTTATCTAATTCTATGACGGTTCCAGATTCCACAAACATAATGATCTGATATATTTGAATTAAAACAAGCTCAGAAAGTTAAAAAGAACAGAGATACAGAAAAGCGTGCTATCCTGCTCGGCGCAACCATTACCGCGCTATTCTGGCTAGTCAATTTCACTGCCTTTGCCACGAGCGGTGGAGTATACGGTCTTGGTGGAAAAAAAAATGCAGTGCGTTCAGTTTCATTCTGTGAGTACGACAGCTTGACGAAATGTTATATTTTCGCCTTACGAGACTTGTTTTAGTCTGGTTCGGTGTTCGTATGTTTAATGACAACGATAGATAGACATGTGTTCCTGTCTCTTTGAATTACGCTCCACTTGTACATTTTAATTAGTTCAATGTAATTACACTTGCATTGCTCATTATTTTTTGCCAATAAGCTCTGTATAATTGTGTTTCAGATTAGGAATATAAAGAGTCTACCCGGTGAAAAGGGACAATAACGTACGCCTGCATAATCTCTCTCTCTCTCTCTCTCTCTCTCTCTCTCTCTCTCTCTCTCTCTCTCTCTCTCTCTCTCTCTCTCTCTCTCTCTCTCTCTCTCTCTCTCTCTCTCTCTCTCTCTTTCTCTCCCTCTCTCTCTATCTCCCTCTCTTTCTCTCTCTCTGTCTCTCTGTCTCGCTCTCTCTCCCCCTTTCTCTCTCTCTCCCTCTCTCTCTCTCTCTCTCTCTCTCTCTCTCTCTGTTTAAACAATTTGAAGCATATTTTCTTCTCTACAAGCAAAACAAACAAAAGTAAAGGTAGTATTGTTGTGTTTTGAAATGTATGATACTGTACTGTGTACATATGGACAAACGAGGGGGGGTGTTTTATACCTGTTGTAAACGTGTATACATAGTTGGTCGTGTTTACGGCTATGACAGTAAGCTTTACTGCTGCTTGTTGCCATCTCTTAAATCAGGCAACACATACTTTGTCTTTTGTATAACGCTTATTCATGTTGAATAACAAGAGTGTACAGATTTGTAGTAATGTGATTTACCTAGTTCACCCATTAGCACAGTATGGTGCTGCGTTTGTGAAAACAAGGTTTATTTCCCCCTCTGCTTCTTTACCTCTGTAAACTTGTGGGGGTAGTTATTTTTCGATAATGACCCAGCAACCAAACAAATAACGACCCAGCAACAGCCTGAATCCTCGATAGTGCAATGGGTTGAGAAGTTCTTTCGGTACTACTTTTTGCGACTGAAAAGTTCCGAACGCTCTAACGTACGAAGTATACATCTCTGGAGCAAACAATACACACATACCGCATTTAAATTAACAACTACAGGCCTGGACACATGAATCTTCATATAAAATCCATGAGTTCGGTTGTTTTCTGAATCTAGATTTGCCGTGCTCAAACGTTCATCACAAGCAACTTCCCGCAAGGCGAGTAACTCATACTTTGTCTAGCGACAAGAGTAGTTCCCCTTCTTTTCACTCAGTTTCTTCGACAACAGACTGCAATCCGACGGTCAGTTTTCAACAATATTTCATTTAATAAACAGATCACACGCAACCAAATGCACACATCTCATCAATTTAAACAACATAAAGCGGTTTCATACACTATATTCCCCAGAAACCTGAACTTCATACAGTTTTTAACGTTGGAACACCGGGTGCAAAAGTTCGTCTGCTAGTCCCATTTAACAAAAGAACATTATCCTAAGCGATATCAAAACATATACAGAACACACAATATCTGCCTTTGCCGCCACAGCAGAATAACAGCATATCTGTGTACTTGATTTTAGTCCAAAATAGGAAAACTGACAAGAAGTGTTAACAGAATGGAATGATTTGCACGGAACTATACAACCGCGCATTAATCGATCGCCTGCGCAGGTTGACTGGTTGAGTGAATAGGATTCGATCAAACTTTCACAAAAAACCTCTTCTTTTCTTTGAATAACTGAAGAAAGGAGGAATAAAGAGGAAAGCTCGCATTTTTCATGATCCGCAAACTTCGACCATTATTTTTATTAATCACTGAGACTCGGCGTGTAACCTCTACATAATGTGCTCTTCTTTGTAATATGGTCCGTGTACAAAGTAACACAACTACAAAAACCTGAGAGTTAGAAAGCAAATATCACACGCTTTTGCTCAGGATGAATAGCTAAATGAATGGAGTTGTAGCTTACTCCCAGAACCTCAACAAATTGTTCTTCTCATTTGTATTGCATAATGTTTTACAAAGACATCTACATTCATGTAGACAGTAAAACAAAAGCCGTCCTACACAGGTGCATACGCACGAACAGCAACATTTTTGTTCATAATCTTTGGCCTGACAAATGTGTTGTTAAGTAATACGCGTTGTGAGTAATATTGACAGAGAGTTCTGCAAGAAACAAAACCTGTACCTCAATCAATTTCTTAAGCGAGCACATGGTGAATGTCCTGAAAACATAGTGTTTGAAATGTATTGATCAGGGATTTCTTGATACTTCCCTCTTAGGTCGATGTATGTCTGTATGTGTTCATACAACGTGCGCTGGTTCCGCAAACGGTGTATCTTAAACAAAACAAGAGTACACACATGGGTTCAGTCTTGTTTAAAAGACCTGATAATTGTGTGTGATCTTGTAGTTGATCGCTGTTTTTTTTGTAATCTAAATAATTGACCATTTAAACTGCAACATAGACCCACTATCCCAGTAGTATTGTCTGCATGGTGTTTGGCTTGGCTTATTGCATGCAAGCTAGTAATATTGTTGTGTTTGAAATCGCCAATTGGTATAACCTGAACACACTGAAACTGAAAATAAAAGATACATATATTTCTTGCTATTTTATCCTTGGAATGATGTTTTAGTTGTCACTGTTTGTTTATCCTAGACTGCAGATAAAAAGATGCCTACAAAAAAGACAGAGAGAGCGGAAGACTGACTGAGGGAGAGAGAGAGAGAGAGAGAGAGAGAGAGAGAGAGAGAGAGAGA
>NC_090252.1:60817102-60847102 GCF_037325665.1 Littorina saxatilis
TCCACACGTGGATGGCAACCTAATTGTGTGGATGGTCGCTTCATTTAACACCGTTAAATTGACTTTTTTGACGGAAAGAATGTCATAACAATGTTCAAAATGACATTCTTTCCGTCCTCTATAGGCGACGAAATAGGTCAAATTTTGTGCATTTTTTAGTGCAAAATTCTTCGATGCCGGAGCGAGTACTGCACCCAGTGCTGTTGTAGTGCAAGTGCACTAGAAAGGCACTACACCCAGTGCCGCCTCTTAGGTAACCATCCACACTTTAGGTATGTGTGTGTGCTCATTATCGTTTGAGTGGTTGGGTTGTTTGTTTATTATGTCGCTGCAGGCTGGCGTTTAGGTGAAGTTCAGGAGTTGGTGAGTGTGCATGTTGTTCCTCCTTCTTTACAGACAGATATGTGTTCTTTTCATGTTTTCTTTGGTTGTAGGTGATGCTTACACGTTGACTGAGTGCAACACAGACGGGAATTTCGGCATCGTACGAAACCAGCAGCCTATCCTCACCTGTACGGGACTGGGCAGTTCGGAAAACATCTCCTGGTCCATCAGGAACTCGTCCAGCGGAGAGGAAATGAGAATCGGGACCTGTGGAGACTGCAAAGTATCTCGAGGGTGTTCCGGGTGCTCACCTCTGGTAGAAGGCTACAATATCAGCAGAGATTCAAATGACAGCACAACACTGCAGTTCCTGAACCACTCACTGGTCACATCCGGGTCGACCATAAAATGTTCAAATCGTAGAAACAAGTTCAACGCCACTTGCACACTGTTTGTTGTTCCAGGTTTGTGCGTTGTGTTACTACTGTCAATAGTTTTGATCGTATCTTGCATACACTTAAACTGTTATAGTATGTGTGTCAGTCATTGGTAATGTGCTCTGTTCATCTTTTTGCAACTGATTTCATTACCTGAATGTAATCATAGTAATTCTGGATGAATTCTCTTGTTGAAATTTTCAAACCAGGGCTACATTAAAATGTCAGTTTCAACACATACAAATCAGATTAACACATACAGATAGATGGCCATACAGACACGTATTCACACACACACACACACACACACACACACACACACACACACACACACACACATACACGCACACACACACACACACACACACACACACACACACACACAGACACACACACATTTGTGAGCACAAACGCTCGCACGCACATGCACGCACGCACGTACGCATGCACGCACACACATACACATACACACACATGCGTGTGTGCACCCTTCTTTGATTCCACACTGAGGGGAGTAGCAGATTATGAACACTGCACACGGTTATCTTCTGTCTCCATCATTATATTTCAGCGTACAGGATTCCCGACTGCAGGGCAGGTGCAATCAGGGTAGTCGAGAACAAGACATCGCCCATCGTATGTAAAGGTCTTCTCCGGGCACAGAACATGAACTGGACAGTTGCGTATGGGAATGGAACGGTGTCTACCATCGCACGATGCAGTTACTGTCAAAACAAAACCAAAATTTGCCCTAAGTGCACAATAACTGACGCTGACTTCAATGTGACAAGAGAAGACAACTCCAGCACACTGGTGATACACAACAACGTCAGACAGAAAGACGGGGCTACATTGACATGTTCAAAGAAAGATAATGTGACTCACAGTGACTGCAAGATTCTTGTAGTATGTAAGTATGATTTCGGTTGCAAACCAAAGTAAAATATATGTTGCATGCGTGATGGACATTTAGCAAAACTCAGATGAGCATCTGAAACATAACCGCGCAGATCTGTCTCTTTTAATTGCTTTCAAGAACTTTTAAGAAAGCACTTTATGACCATTTGATAAATATCTAAAATGATTTTCATAACTCCTTGCATATGACATGTTTGTTTGTTTGTTTGCTTTTTCGCTTGTTTGTTACGGTAACATATTTGGTTTTGTTGCTTGTATTTTTTATTCTCATTACATGTTTGTCTTTTTTGTCTGTAGTTTTTCTGTTTACATGACATGCGTTTGAACGTTTAAGTGTCTGCATGTTTCCCGAATACAACACTACTCGTCATACAAAATCCTATACAGATGCGTTTGAGGGTAGATCTTTCTGATGAGGATGTTGATTGTAAAACCAAGTATATAACTGAAAAAAATGCCATTAATTCCCCTACCTTGGTCAGAAAACAGATTGAGTTTACATGACGTAGTGTCAATACAATGGAACCTACAACACAGACACATCCCAAAATCGAATTCGCTAAATCAAGGTTCCCGCGTTAAAATTGACAAAATATCAGCACAACTAAATCGAAACATGTTTAGCATGTCCTTAGACAGAACAATCACATCTGCACCCAAAACAGTCAGTTTTGTTCATATATCTTGTCTAACATGAACGTTATGGCATGCTGAGCGGTGTAGGTGTCAATCCTCTCAGCAGGCATACAGGGCAGTTTTGAAGCCGTTTCAACGGGTAATGAGACAACATATTGTACATTTGAGTAACTTGTTAACACATTGTCTTCAAACTTTCACATGGAATCTTAAGTCATTTGATATATTAGTTCTGCTGTTATGCGACATACCAGCAATAGTTTTAAAAATAAAGATGTACCCTGTCCGATTGAACAGAAACAAAATAAAAGTAGCATGCATTTAGAAAAAAATGAAAGCTTCTATTTACCCTTACATGAGTCAACTTCTTAAAAATACTTTCGAGTTGAAATCCTCATACACACGCACAAACACACACCACTCGGATACCATAGCACAATTATACCTGCCCTATCAACTCCTTCGGTCCAAGAGATATGAACAGATACTCTTTGATTGTATTAAAACAGTCTATACAAGGGAAAATAAGCATGTCCAAACATCATGCCCCGAGCAAGTAAACATAAAATACTCTGCATATAATTTATTAGCCACTAATGTTCAGACGCTAGAGCTATGTATGTTATCCTTAGACAGACTGACACACACATACTTATTTCTGTCGATAAGCTCTTGACTTGAACCAAGAACGAGCTACTGGATTGCCAGTGGCAGCCGTGGCAGGAAGCGTTGTTGGATTTGTCGTCATTGTCGCCATTGCCATTTTCACCGTCGTGATCCTCAAACGTAGAAGTGAGTTTTCATTTTATATTTTTTAAGTAACATGTTAATGCTGGAATAGCTTGGACAAGAATGCACGGTAGAAATTGTGTGCGATAATCATATCTAGCTGTTTAAGTGGGCAGTAGTATAGCCATTGCGATTGCTCTGGTCGTCACGTATAAGTGAGGTTATTTTTTTTTATGAAACGCTAATGCAGAAATGGTCTGAGAAAAAACAAAGTTAACAGAAGAAAGCGTGTGGGATAATCACCTATGTGTTGACATGCGTAAGAGTCTAATGGATAAGAGGTCAGCTTTCCATGTGAATCAAGGCCACGCCTGGTTAGTGAAGGGCTCATATTTCCCCGATCTCCGAGATCACCTGCTATTGCAGTATCCCATGTCAGAGTTTGCGGGCCTATAGTGACATGAACAATACCAAGCGTGTATTTCCTGAAAAAAGTAGTGTGGCTGCCTAAATGGAGGGGACAACTGTCAAACGTGTAAATGTCCAACCATGCGAAAGCACAGTTGCAGCTAGGGCATGAACACAAAAGAGAAAAAAGTATAACAACATGTCAATGTGTAATTACATTTTCTTAAAATGTACTGGGAAAGTAGCTTTCCCTTGACTTTTGTACCTGCTATTTTAAATATAATTAAATACAATACGAAAGTGTGATGTGCATGTTAACATTGAGTATTGCGTGTTGCGCAGAGGCTGCTTGTTTAACGATCGTACATGCTATTATACCGGCAATATAGTCCGAACACTGATTATGTGTATAGCGGGGACATGTACCTCAGTAATGTATGTGACATTGCTATTCCAGGGTCTAAAAGAGAAGCAACAGGAGAAAGGCGGGATACAATGCCTCTTGAGGGTGGTAAGCTTTCATTCGCGTTATCTTCTTCTACTTCGTCTATTATGTTTCTTGTCTAACCCTCCATCTGTCTTCCCCATCAATATGTTTTCTTGTGGTTAACTGGTGTTAGTTTCTTTTGTTTATAAACAATCACCATTGTCTTCACTAGGATTAACGTCGTGACTTCAACACCCAATAACCAAGTATCTGCTGTTTTAACATACTGTTTAGACACATACACTCACTGTAATGGCTATAACTGTGATGTGTGCTTGCTCACACCTACTTCAAAATCCACGACCAGCTAAACACGATACAATTTCTTGAAAGCATTTACCATAATTATCAAATAACCAAAGGGAAGTAATCGCTTAAACTCTCGCTTACTCCATTACACATGTCGTATGGATAAAGAGCGCTTACTTGCCTTTGTTTATTTGATATCAACGCTCTGCCTCATTTCGTTTAAGATTCTAACATTTACAATGACAAATATCAGTGTCATGTTTATTGTTCTTTGATGTTTTCATGTCCAAGTTGTCTTAAGAAAGTTAGGAAACAAATTATGTTAAGCCGCGCATTTTAAGTGATCTAAAGGTGTCTGTTAGTTACCTTTTTATTTGAGGTAGTAACTGTTATGTAGGGGATTTCACTTTGAAGTGACGTTTTTGTGTGTGCTGTGTTTAGATTTAATGTAATATAAGCCAGCACCCTCACCCTACCACCATGATGTGTGTCCTTCCTTGTTGATCTTTAATATGCTAAGTGTGGACTGTTTTCAGAAAATCATATCAACTTCAACAAGTCGGGTTGATAACGAAAACATTAAGGACGCTTATCGTTAACAAGCACTTAATTGCAATTGAATATTGTGCATTTTAACGAAAGGGAAGGGTAGGGGGTATATTGAGATAACGAGAGCACACTTTTTATTTATGTTTTTCTTTTTTTCAGAATTTGAAGAACACATTAACGAATTATATCAACGCGCAGACGACCCAGCTCTTCCAAGACACAGCCCACAGAACTCTCTGGCCCCCCTATCATTAGCCAACCCTGCTGTCGACCCTCAAGGACCCGGGTCAGATGGTGCTCAAAACCACGTGTACGCGCAAGTCAACAAAGGGAAAAAAGAAAAGCCTGAAGATAACAAAGAGAAACCAGGAAAAGCCCATGATGTCAAACAACTCACCAAGGGAGGGCAGACACAGAAGCATGCAGACACGGGAGATAAGGGAGGACCATCGCCAGAAGAGCAAGGTAGAGAAAGCCTTTATACTATTCGTAAGGAATAAAGCTAGCTCCGTGTGTGTTTTGTTCGTATGTGTACATTGTGTGTAATGTAGTCAGGCAACAACAAAAGGCAGATACATAAACCGAACACACACTTTTAAAGGAAGGGATGAGACAGAAACTGTCTCAGAAAAAAAAATCAAAACAATATGTATTGCTACATTAGATGACTGGTGAATTGTTGGCAGAACACATTGTGGAGCTGTTACACATTCTTCAGCCAGTATCACCTCGAAGTTTAGACGAGAGAGTAATGTAAACACAAACGTATCACATCATGAAATGCCGGGCGGAGAAACATCACATGCTCCCAGATGCTTCTGACAAAAACATACACACGCATGCACAGGGAATGTATTCCGTAAAGAAGCGCACATACTAACACCACACATACACAAATCAGTGAACGAAAACATACGCACTCAAAAAAGAGACTTTTTGTTTTCAGGCGCAGTTTACACTGAATGTGTGTTTGACAACAAGGAAGACAACTCTGTCACTAATGTGTACATGAACGTGGACGAGTCACCCCCCCTTCGCCCTGATCAGGTCTGTTGTGATTAACTCTATTCATGCTGGATTTATACACAGTCATTGTCTAATGACATCATAGTGTATCCAACCCGTGGAGTACGGTCGCATGCAATAAATCTGACAAATGTATTGACAAGTTGCTGCCGCTCTGCCTTGAAAACATCGATTTGTCACCAATTTTGCAGATGTTTAGCATTTACTCACTTTGCAAATCATCACTTCATTGATACAAAGAGGATGAAATGACAACATAAATATCATGCAGCTATTCTAGGGTGTTCAAAGTACCTAAATATGCTGACAACCCAAATCTTGTCATGGGATGATTTTAGATCAAATTTCCGTGCCACCTCTTCCCTAAAGAGTGCAGAGACTTTTAAAAGAGAACAGAATAATTATTCGAACATGCATCAGCTGTGATAGATATACTTTCAAAATGGGACAAGAAAGCAAGTAATAAGCAGAAAAGCAAGTATGTTTTTTATGTTTAAAACCAATCCAATACGTTATCCTGACTTAGCAACAACTAAAATAGAGAAATTATTATGACATGCATTCAATATAATGATGAATCTCCATCAGAACGTGCGTGCGTGTGTGTCAGTGTGTTACCTTGTTCATTGTATTCCAGGACACCCAGGCAGCAAAGAAAGACAGCGGTAACGAAGACTTGCACGATCCTGACCTGAACCCATATCACAACACAGAGACGACCCAACACCAAGGAGACTACACAAATGTGCAGCTAGAGCTAAACGACGGAGAAGGGGTGATGACGACAGCAGAAACCGATGACGAATATCGCCACTTGCAATTGGCTCGACCGGAACAGTTGGACGAACACCCCACTTATAATCATCTTGCGGGTGTCTAGAACTCGTGTCTTGTGAAATACACATGTATGGTTGTCATTAACATAAACATCAAGCAATAACTTGGTAATATGTGACCCTCCACCACGGAATTAGTCGCATGTCACCTGTGCATGATTTTCATATTTTTACATTTTCATAATGAGTTTGTTATGCTCTATCCAGTGGTGAAAACCGTTTTAGAAA
Source organism: Littorina saxatilis (assembly GCF_037325665.1). NCBI lineage: Eukaryota > Metazoa > Mollusca > Gastropoda > Littorinimorpha > Littorinidae > Littorina > Littorina saxatilis. The sequence continues at coordinate 60,823,930 of NC_090252.1, forward strand.
AGAGCAAAAACTGTTTGAGTTATAAGCCTGTGACTAAGGTGACCCTCACACTGTTACCTGACACTCCCCGGACTTATATTAAGCCTAGCGCAGAACCGCGCGAGGTGACATGCGACTCATTTCGTGGTGGAGGGTCACATATGTTCCAATGTATTGTATGGTTTTGTATGGTATTGCATATTTCATTTGTGTCATACAATATTGCGCTTCATTGTATTATATTGCTATGTATTGAATGTTGCCCGTGTGAAAATCTAAACCTTGTGATCAAGCGATCCAATAATCATAAACACATCTGAAAGCATTGGACGCCAATACTGTAAGCATTCCACATCTGTTCTATGCTATACACCAAATACATGCAAATCGCTTTCAGTTTTAAGTCAGTGATTTGCTCTTTTGTTTCTATTGTGTTTGTTTGCGAGTATGATAGCTTGTCCGCTTGCTTGTACGTTTGTTTGACAAACCAATTATACAAGAACAGTTTACAATGCTTTCAGATGCTGAGACTTGCTCTGTTCATCATGTGTCCTTGAATTGAAATTTCTTTTTTGTACAACATAAACATCAAGTTGTAGATAGAGAGGCATGTGTTTACTTTCGGCGTAGTGTTGTTTTCGTTTTATTTCTTGTTGTCCTTCAGCAGATTTGTTTTGTTTTCAACGTAAGATAAAATCATACCAATTGTAATACTCGTCACGCTTTGTGTGATGCAGTGCTATTAGCACGACCCAAGATAATGCTAAATAGTATCCAAAAGAAGACGATATTGAAAAGGGAAAGAACCGTCGAGAGAATATTGTAAATATGATTCATGTTTGGTACATCGCTGACTGTGTAGTAGCTTTTATTCAAGTTCATCTCAGATACATATGAGCATGTGTTTTCATTTTTCAAACTTAGTGATATAACACACAATGCACACACTGTTTTATTCCTGAATGCGTTTGTGTGTGTGTGTGTGTGTATGTATATGGTTAGTCTGTGTGAGTTGGTGTATATGTATGTGTGTGTGTGTGTCTCAGGCATGGTACTCTTCCGCCGATCGGCGGAAATCCGCCGAAAACGAAAATAAAAAAAAATAAAAAAATAAAAAAAAATAAAAAAAATAAAAATACAAAAAAATAAAAAAAATAAAACAAATCCGCCCATTCACTTGAGATTATTATTTTTTCTTACTCAAGCCTTGTTATCTTTCACTTATATCCCTTTGAGCTTCAAGGAGAGGGCACTAAACACATTTGAATTAGTAAAAAGTCGTCAGCTTCAAGGGGCGTTGCCCCCTGACACCCTTGACCCCGCCAGGGGGCCTGAGCGGCCCCCTGGACCCCCGGCTTTATTTCAGCTGAAACTGCCATTCCTTCAGTACCATGCCTGTGTGTGTGTCTGTGTGCGTGTGCCTCTGTGTATGTGTGTGTGGGCCGGTGTTTGTATGCGTGCATGTGCGTAAGCGTGTTGGTAAAAGAGAGAGAGAGAGAGAGAGAGAGAGAGAGAGAGAGAGAGAGATTTTGGTGCGTCACAATCAACATTTTTTGCATCATAATTCTTCCTTCCTTTCCTCTGTTGGACAATGTCACAACAAATTATTGAAGACGTTTAGTGCAAAAAGCATCAGATGATTGAAACACACACACACACACACACACACACACACACACATTATCGCACACGCACGCACGCACACACACACACACACACACATTATTGCGCACGCACGCACGCACGCACACACAACCACACACACGCGCGCGCACACACACACACACACACACATATATACACACACACATACACACGCACACAAACACACACACGCACACACACACACACACACACACACACACACACAAAACACACGGACACTCACAAACACACAAACCACTGACTGTCACAGTTTTAATCACATCCGAATTTCATGTTCACCAGTCAAACGAACAATTCCATGAAATGTGGTGTTGTCCATCGACTCGTAAAGCAGTGACGTGACAACAATTGCAATGTGTCTTCAACATTGGTGGTCTCTCTGGTTCATATGTCATACAAGTTTATTGTTTCCAGCTGGACAGTGTTTACGCATGTAGTTCTTCATTGCAGATCCGTAGGATTGCTCACACAGACTGCATTCAGGCAGGTTAGGAAGTAGTCTCTCAGGGAGGTTCCTGACCGGTCCAAGTATTGGGCGATATTCGGATTTGTATAAATTGGCGAGCACTCCTCCAGAGCATCATCTCGATCTTCGCAGTCCAAACTATCTGGTGTCAGGTCCAGACACGGCTCCCTACGATACAGACAAACAACAACAATTGCAGTGTTCTAGCTAAATGAGCGAAGTGTAACAGAGACCTGCACTGGTAGATGTCGATACTGCGTCACCCGTGACTCGTATTTTCTCTCCAATGTCACGAATCATACGTGTTTTTGCTCCCACCAAGACTGCATAATTATCTTGGCAAACGCGTGACGTAAAACATTAGATTTGATGACGATATCCGTCCACGTTCACGTACACGTGCTGACAAGTTCCAAATCTAGATAATTATGTCTATTAAACACGCCAAAAGGTCACTTCTTGACCGCTCTTCCAAAGTAAACCCTCTGCCGTCAAAAGCGAAACAAAGTTTGATAAAACGTCATGTTGGAAACAAATGACGGCATGTAAACATGATGACGTTTCTCCTGCACGTCTGTCACAAATCAAAACAACATTTCCTGAACGACGTTTTTTCTCGGTGACTTTGTCGATCGTTTCAGCAGGAGGACATTACTGGTAAGGTCACCGCTATGCCATACACGTATCGGTATCGTATAGTATTAACTGACCAATTAGTTGAGTTTACCGTCCGCTCATACCACCTGACCTATATTGGGACAGGTATAGGTAGTACGTTAAGAATATGATGTGATATTTACACTCACAAATGCTTAGTGCGGCTGTCTTCTTCGACATGTCAACACTAGGCTTGTCTCATCAAAGTATCGAAATACTATCACATGACGATGCAAGACAAGAGATGATCTATGCGTGACTTCTTGTTTCCCAAGCCTTGAGACTGTTGCTGTAAGGTTAAGATCTTCATTGGAAACATACAAGGGCTGCACAAAGCTGACTCCGAGAAATACATCTCTCGCAAAATCTGGGAGTCGAACCCACGCCAGTATAGCGACAAAGTAAAGCTAGCGCGCTACCGACTGAACTGCGTCTCCATCCCCCATCTGTACGTATAATTCAATAACATGGTTTTTTTTTCTACAAATATGCATCATTGTAATGTCAACAAGCTTTTGAGTTGCATGTTTTGTTACAAGGCTATCACCCGTTTACGTGGACAGACATTGAGGTATACAAAGAGTTCCGCACAAATGGGCGTTCAAAGCAAGCATCGTTTAAGGTTTACAACACGTCGCACGAACATACCTCCATACATGATGAAAGGATGGATGGATGAATGGTTTATTGCATACAGGCTATCAGCCCCTTTTCTTAGGGGGGTGGGGATGGGGGAGAAGGGAGATGGAAGTACAAAACGTTTCGAACGGAACCGTATGATGTACACAATCACATGGAAATAAAGTTCTCGCAACTGGTTGTCCGATACCGAGTTTCGTGTACTCAGGACCTCAATGCAAGAAAACTTATGAGTAACTCTTCAAGAAAACAAAATGTTGCCCCATTTGACGACTATATATAGCTCAGTTAGTGCAGCAGCTGCTCTGCCGTGTGCTGACAAAACCGAGTAAGTCCACTGACGCTACTTCCGAGAAAAACGACTTTTACTGTTTGATAAAATGTCTCAAAAGTGATGATTATCTAGATCAAACCACCGAGATAATCAGATAAATAGCATTAGTTTACGTTTAAAACCCGTGTAACCGAGTGCCAATTTACTTTACTCTTTCTTACCGAGCTCAAACACTCAAGCAAACGACACAAGCTATATTACCAGGTTCTTTTATTCCATACGATGAAATGGGGAATGTGTGGGATAACGGGGGTTTACTTTCAAATACAAAACTTTCAATGTATTACTATAGGACTAAACAACTCCAACAAAAAAACAACGCTCTCAACTCTTCACTCTAAAACTACATTCTAAATTCTCCCTCTAAAGTTACCCTTTAAAAACACACTAAAACCTTTCCCCAAACTACACTCTACTCTAAATCCTCACTCTCAACTTTAATAAAAAAAAAACACAATGATACTCTAATCTAAAACAAACGAAATCTAAAAAACAACCTAAAAACAATTCTTAAAAAAAAACCAAATCTACAAAAACTCAAACAAAACCTGACCAAAATCCCTCCACTAAACTAACTGCTCCCCTCTAACGAAATCTAATCTACGAAAACCTAACGAAACTAAAACCCATCTAAAAAAAACCCGTCCACTGAACCCGGCCAGCTAAAAAGAACTAACTAAAACAAATCTACGCCCCACTAAAACCCCGTCTACGAAAACCCAGCTAAAAAAGAACTAACTGAATCTAACTACACCCCTCTAGAAAGAAAAGACCTGAATCTAATAGTACGGTTGCTAGAAGCGCTGACCAACAAGTGTTCAGATATTTTTCTAATTGTCGTTTCTAGATAGTAAAATATGTGCTGAAAACGGTCAGCTATCGCACCATCAAGAAATCGGTTCCCTAGTACCCCTTTAAGGCTCTGGAACCACCCCGGGTGGCAATATCGGGTCGCAACAGAGAGTGTTCCCCATAGCCGGAAAGAGCCTCAACCGTGAAAGATAGAAAGAAAGGTATTGAACAAAAAAGACGCACAACACCAATGTGAACCATTTGTGTTATCATACTTATATTAAAATATTGATGACCATGGAATAAATGGGTTATTTTTAGATTTCTGACAAAAAATCGCGAAAAACATGACAAATTGTCTTTTTTATAGCCTAAACTATGAAAGATTTAAAGACAAGTATTGAACACAAAAGATAGCAATGGATAATGGCAACAACATTTGCTCTCATTGTGGTACAAAATTGTTGATTGTTTTTTAATACTTTTCGTTTTTGTGGATTTCACAAAGCATACCAATTAAACGGCAGTCCAGGTAACTCGTCCGAATTTTTGCGGCTAAGAGCCTCAACATTTGAAGATAGAAAGACTATCATTGAACAAAAACTATGGTAAACACTAATGTTAATAACTTTTGATCTCACACTGATATTGAAATATTGATGACCATGCAATTAATGGGCTATTTTCAGATTTGTGGGTACAAAATCGCCCTAAACATGACAAACTGTCTTTTTTCTAGCCTAAACTATGAAAGATTTAAAGACAAGTATTGAATATAAAAGATTGAACGAGATAATAGCAACAACATTTGCACTCATTGTTGTACAAAATTGTTGATTGTTCTTGAATATTTTCCGTTTTTGTGGATTTCACAAAGCGTACCGATTAATCGGCAACCCGTGTCAATCATCCGAATTATTTCATGCTGCACCAAAACGATTGAAAATGGATGGAATATTAGTGTTTGAAGACAAAAGGCGCACATTGTCATGTTAAGCATATCTTGTTACACCGTATACACATCAAAATCGTGATAGCTCTTGGTTTGAATGTTTCAATGTTTGATTTTGTGCAAGTTACACACATTGATACTGACAAAATGTAATTATATTCCAGGACAATATATCCAGCGCGCTCTTTGGGTCCCCAAAACACTGTACATGGTGAGTCCCATTGTGGTGCCAAAGTAGAAAATAATTATATTCACTTTAGCGATAGTCCGCAGTAGACGACATCAAATGACACAGACTGTAATGATAACTCAAAACTCGTCATCGCTTTCAGCAAACGCGTCAAAGTCAACCTCCTCATCTTCTTCCTCGTCTTCCTCGTCATCCTCTTCTTCACAACCACCATCTGCCAGAAGATCGATCAGCGACACAGGTAGGATGGGCTTGAGGCACCACACGGGTTCCAGGACACCGTCTGCATTTTTCGTCCATCCCTGCCCCTGGTCGTAGGGTTTGGGCCTCTCCAGAATGCCTTCATGAGCACGCTTGTACAGGGCAACGCGGTGGTTTACTCGCTGAATGTGCGGCAACAGAGCAGATTGGCAGGGAGGCATGCGGGCTAGATCGACCTTACACTTGGACGTGAGTTTCTCGTTGTCTCCCACCATCTTGCGGAGTAGCTTTCCACGAACGACATCAACTGATTTCTCACGACTGTAATTGTACATCAGGCACGTAAACTCTTCCAACTGCTTCACCACCCGAAGTTTGACATCCCAGTCGTCACCAAGCTGCCTGAATGCCGTGTGAAACTTGGGATTTTTCTCCAGTTTCTTAAGGGCCCCACCTTCACCTTTCCTTTGAATGCACTGGTGCAGTCCTCTCCGCTGTACACATAGAACCCAAGAAGAGTGGCACAGTAGTCATGCCCCAGGGACTCTGCAAGCTCAGAGAGGTTGATCAGTTGCCGATGTTTTCCTGATCCCGTATCCAGGTATACAGTCAACTTGATGGCTTCAGCGTGGTAGAGAAGAATGACAAAGATGTCCGTGTCCGGGGTTCTGACCACAGCGTTCTTGTATCCCAGCGCTGCGGCATGATGGAGGTACAGCACCACCCATCATGACTTTGTCCAAGTCCAATGGTTCGTCTAGTTGCTGTGACTTGACGAGAAGTAGAAACGCGATGTCGCTTTGCACCTGGTACTGGAGGGCCTTTCCTTGTGGGGATGTGAGTGTGACCTTCTTGCTGCAAGCCTCCATTGTCTTCAGTTTCTGCCTCTTTATAGTGTCAAAGAAGCTTCCTGGCTCTCCACTTTGAAGGCGGGTGATGAAGTCAGTTTTGGCGACCATGCCTTTAGCTTCCGCCTGAAGCAAGTCCTGTTCGACGTCCATGCGGACAGGGGCACCAGACGCCAAGGAGTAGAGCCTGTCTTTGTCTGAGATGGAAAACGGGTTCGTGAAGTTCTTGACAGCAGTGATGACTCTCTGAACAGCCTCCTTGCTTTTCTTGATTTCGGTCTTCTCCAGTTCGCGATGTCTCCCCACCTTTGGACAGTCTGAATCGTCGAGGAGGTTCACCATCTCCAAGGTCTTTTCATAGACTGGGATGTCAAACTTCGGGTGGTGAAGCAGTTGGAAGAGTTTACGTGCCTGATGTACAATTACAGTCGTGAGAAATCAGTTGATGTCATTCGTGGAAAGCTACTCCGCAAGATGGTGGGAGACAACGAGAAACTCACGTCCAAGTGTAAGGTCGATCTAGCCCGCATGCCTCCCTGCCAATCTGCTCTGATGCCGCACATTCAGCGAGTAAACCACCGCGTTGCCCTGTACAAGCGTGCTCATGAAGGCATTCTGGAGAGGCCCAAACCCTACGACCAGGGGCAGGGATGGACGAAAAATGCAGACGGTGTCCTGGAACCCGTGTGGTGCCTCAAGCCCATCCTACCTGTGTCACTGATCGATCTTCTGGCAGATGGTGGTTGTGGAGAAGAGGATGACGAGGAAGACGAGGAAGAAGATGAGGAGGTTGACTTTGACGCATTTGCTGAAAGCGATGACGAGTTTTGAGTTATCATTACAGTCTGTGTCATTTGATGTCGTCTACTGCGGACTATCGCTAAAGTGGATAAAATTATTTTCTACTTTGGCACCACAATGGGACTCACCATGTACAGTGTTTTGGGGACCCAAATAGCGCGCTGGATATATTGTCCTGGAATATAATTACATGTTGTCAGTATCAATGTGTGTAACTTGCACAAAATCAAACATTGGAACATTCAAACCAAGAGCTATCACGATTTTTGATGTGTATACGGTGTAACAAGATATGCTTAACATGACAATGTGCGCCTTTTGTCTTCAAACACTAATATTCCATCCATTTTCAATCGTTTTGGCGCAGCATGAAATAATTCGGATGATTGACACGGGTTGCCGATTAATCGGTACGCTTTGTGAAATCCACAAAAACGGAAAATATTCAAGAACAATCAACAATTTTGTACAACAATGAGTGCACATGTTGTTCCTATTATCCCGTTCAATCTTTTATATTCAATACTTGTCTTTAAATCTTTCATAGTTTAGGCTAGAAAAAAGACAATTTGTCATGTTTTGGGCGATTTTGTACCCACAAATCTGAAAATAGCCCATTAATTGCATGGTCATCAATATTTCAATATCAGTGTGAGATCAAAAGTTATTAACATTAGTGTTTACCATAGTTTTTGTTCAATGATAGTCTTTCTATCTTCAAATGTTGAGGCTCTTAGCCGCAAAAATTCGGACGAGTTACCTGGACTGCCGTTTAATTGGTATGCTTTGTGAAATCCACAAAAACGGAAAAGTATTAAAAAACAATCAACAATTTTGTACAACAATGAGAGCAAATGTTGTTGCCATTATCCATTGCTATCTTTTGTGTTCAATACTTGTCTTTAAATCTTTCATAGTTTAGGCTATAAAAAAACCAATTTGTCATGTTTTTCGCGATTTTTTGTCAGAAATCTAAAAATAACCCATTTATTCCATGGTCATCAATATTTTAATATAAGTATGATAACACAAATGGTTCACATTGGTGTTGTGCGTCTTTTTTGTTCAATACCTTTCTTTATATCTTTCACGGTTGAGGCTCTTTCCGGCTATGGGGAACACTCTCTGTTGCGACCCGATATTGCCACCCGGGGTGGTTCCAGAGCCTTAAAGGGGTACTAGGGAACCGATTTCTTGATGGTGCGATAGCTGACCGTTTTCAGCACATATTTTACTATCTAGAAACGACAATTAGAAAAATATCTGAACACTTGTTGGTCAGCGCTTCTAGCCACTAAACTATAAGTACACCCCTCTAGAAAGAAAGACCTGAGTCTAACTACACCCCTCTAGAAAGAAAAGACCCCTCTAGAAAGAAAAGACCTGAATCTAACTACACCCCTCTAAAAAAGAACCCCGTCGCACGCTCCGACATCCTGCAAACCACAGAATGCACGCCGTAAGCATACGTAAACAAATCAACAATTTCAAATACCACAAGCTAACTCGTTAAACAACAAAACACATCATTCCTACCAAATAACATGCCTGCAATACCGTTCTCTCAAACAACGGTTTTCTAAAGCATTCAATCAAACAAAAGTCTTCCCAAACATTCCAACTCACAAAACAATCTACTTGAACATTCCAATAAATCCTTTCCCCAAGCAGCATACTATTCTTCTCACTGCTTACCCATTTACAGAAAGAAAATTGTATTAACCTACCAGCAAAAGAATTCTCACATCCCGAAAAGATTTCAGCCCGTGACAGACATGTCACACATGGCGTCAAGGAAACACGCACAAAATACACGTCTTCTTCCCTCAAAGATTCCAATCAAAAAGACAGTTTTAGCGTCCACATCCTGCGCGCCGGTGTCACAAGATTAATACATCTTCGACTCGAGGGGTGTCGGGCAGCCCCACTTTCTTTTTTTTTTTTTTTTTTTTTTTTTGCGTTTAGGATTCAGTTTATTGAAAAAATTAATTTTTTTGCATGACAGGAGTGTTGCCCCAGGCTGAAATCTGATTGGAAAGTTGGTAGATACACAATGTACAGTTATGTACATCTGTTTTTTTTTTTTTTTTTTTTTATTATTTTTTTTATTATTCTCTTTTTGTACAGTTTTTTTTTTTTTACATGAATATGCTGTACATTACAGGACATCACCTAACCGAAAGGACAGAATCATATAACAGAAAAGCACACTTGGACAATTACAACATACATGGGGTGGGAAGATGGAATGGGGAGGGGGGGATGTTCAGTGGTTTGGTGGTCGCATTATCAAAAGGTTTTAAGAACGAAAAAACCTAAGGGTTACATCAAAACGTGCATATACAGGCGCCAATCCTTGTAGAATTTATCTACTGTATTATTCACAACTGCGTTATACTTTTCACAAATAAATCTTTGCTTAAAGTTTCTACTAAATGTCTGAAAATGAGGGGTCTTTTTGTTCATTTTGGAAATATATACATGGTGTTTGGCACAGATTAATAACACATCAAAAGCTTTATCGGTGACTACATTGTTCGCCACTCCAAGAAGAACCAGTTCTTTAGACAGTTTTAAATTGTCGCAATGGGTGCAGTTCGCCTTTAGCCAGTTTACAAATTCTATCCAAAAAGTCTGCACTTTATCACACTCCCAAAACATATGTAAAAGGGTTTCTTCATTTCTACCACAAAATGTACACAATGACGTATCCACAATTTTTCGCAAAAATAGAAACCTTTCTGTGGGCAAAATTCTGTACAATAATCGGTACTGGAACCATCTCAGACAAGTGTCATTTGTTGTTTTAAAAACATGTTGAAAAATAGCCTTCTTATCTAACAAACAGTCTAAAGATTCAGACCATTTTTCGATACATTTTGGGACCGTAGTATGTTCAATCAGTTTTTTGTAAATAAGTTGTGTCTTACCTTTACAAATACATTTCCACACAATGGGCTCTGTCATAATAAAATGTTTATCAAATTCTAAGCCGATTTTTCTCTGATATTTCTTAACAGCCTGGATTACACCTTGATACAATACAAAATCGCCTCGCACATTTGGATATTTGATTTTAAACGCATTATAGGATAAGTATCCATTTTGTCCCAAAATATGACCAATCTGAGCTATTCCATTGTCGATCCAATTTTGAATGTACACTGTCTTTTTATCTCTCCGAATATTAACATTATAATGTAAACATTCTGATACAAAATCGTTAAAGGTTATAGGGTCACATTTTCCATGTAGTTTCTTATAATGTTTAAAAACATTGGTCCAAAATGGGTTTTCCATTCTCTGCATCAAAACATTTGCAAATTCCTCTCCTCTCATATTAATTGTTGTAACAGATGGACATGCTTTAAACAATAGTCTTGATATTAATCCAGTAAGACCATCAACTCTTTTTAACCAAACAATTTTTAGAGATGACAGAAAACTTTTCACGTCAATCATCTTTAATCCTCCATCTTCATAGGGTTGGGTGACCGTAGTTCTTTTAATTTTATCTCTTTTTCCATCCCAAAGAAATTTGAAAAAAATATTATTTAACTCCATCATAAACTGTTCGTCTGGATCAGGTAAATTAGTAAACAAATGTGTCAATTTGGAAATAGCCAAGGTTTTTAGGACTGTTATTTTACCAAAGGGTGTCAGGTTCCTTCTGGTCCATGAATTCAGAAGTTTTTGAATTTCCTTTAACTTATTTCTATAGTTAAGAAAAACAACCTCGGATACATTCACCGAAAAAATAACGCCAAGTGCTCTAAAATTATCCGGGTTCCAGGTAAAATTCATATCAGGCAAAAATCTTCTTTTGCAAAACTTTAGAGGTCCTAACCAAACTACAATTGTTTTATCATAGTTCATTCTCAGACCTGACAGTGATGCAAAATGTTGTAACACTTTTATACTTTCGCAAAAAGATTGCTCTGTACCATCAAGAAACAGACTGGTATCATCGGCGAATTGTGACAATAAAATATTTTCGCCAAGAATATTCATACCACCAATCTTTTTGTTCTGGCGTACCATAAGAGACAATATTTCAGCACAAATCAAAAATAAATAAGGTGACAGCGGATCCCCTTGCCGGGTGCCTCGACCTACATTAAACCATGCTGAATACCGACCATTGACTGAAACACAGGACTTAATGTTGCAATAAAAAGTAAAAATCCATCGTTTCATGTCATTTCCAAAGTTAAATTTGCTCAAAGATTTTTCAATAAATGACCAGGCAACACTGTCGAAAGCCTTTTCAAAGTCGACCATCAAAAGTAGGCCAGGTATATTATGTTTATTTGAGTAGAACAGGGTATCATATATTAATCTGACGTTTTCACCAATATATCTTCCTTTCAAGAAGCCTTTTTGATCATCATGAATCAAGTTTGGCAAAACACGTTTAAACCGTTCTGCAATGCACGTTGATGCAATCTTATAGACCGTATTTAACAGAGTAATTGGTCTCCAATTTTTCAAAAGTGTTTTATTTTTTCCTTCCTTTGGAATACATACTATAACGCCCTGTCTCTGAGTCACTGACATTTCTCCTTTCTCAAATCCACAATTTATAGACCGTAACATAAACTTTCCTAAGTCAGAATAGAAAAACTTAAAGAAGTCCGCAGTGTACCCATCTGATCCTGGGCTTTTGTCGTTGTTTAGTTTTTTCACAGCTTTGAGTAGCTCACATTGAGTAAGTCTACCTTCCAATTGTTTACTCTCAGCATCTGTTAATACAGGATGAGCCAGGTTTTCATCAATCTCTTCTTTTACTAGTTCGGCTTCTCTTGAAGTATATAACTCCTCATAAAAAGTCTGTGCTTCCTTAACAATTAAAGCATTATCATGAATAACTTCACCATCATCTTTCTGCAAAAAACACATGGACTTCTGGACAAACTGTCTTTTCTCCAAATTACAAAAATATTTTGTATTTTTTTCCCCTTCTCCAATCCACTTCGCACGGGATCTAATTATCATACCATCCACTTTTTTCTGCCTTATTTGACTTAACTCCTGTCGTGTTTGCTCTAAAAGTTGAATATTATACTCTGTCAAGTTACTTTCCAAAGTGTATATCTGAGAAAGAAGATCTTTTTCTTTTCTGTTACTTTCCTTTTTTTTATATGAGGAATATGAAATGCATCTACCTCTTATTTCCATCAATAACATCTCAAAAAACAACTGATCATCAATCAATAGCTGTAAATCATCATCGTCAATCAAGTCAATATTGTCCACATTATAAACAGGTAAAGCATATTGTATCTTTACATCAACAATAACCTTCTTCACTATATTTACAAATTCCATGTCTGTCAACAGTGAATTATTAAACTTCCAAAAGGGTCTATCACGTTTAACAACATCAGTTCTAAAACTTACACCAACAATTGAGTGATCAGAATAGTAACCTGGTGTAATATCCGCTTTCACAATCTCAAAACCTAACTGCTCTGACACAAGGAAGTAATCAAGTCTGCTTCGCTGTGAACTATGAAACCGCCTCCATGTATACTGTCTCACATTAGCATGTAAGGCTCTATATATGTCAATGAGATCATACTGCTCCATAAAATCAACAACTTTTCTCCTACTATTGACTTTATAAGATTTGGCCGGGTAGTTTGTATCAACATTGGGGTTTGTAACAACATTCCAATCACCTCCGATAATAATTAACTCATTATCCATCTGCACAATTCTCTCAAACAGTTTATCAAAAAAAGCAGGACAATCAGCATTACTTGGGCCATAAACATTTGCAAGGGTCAGACGTTTTTTCAAAATCTCAATATCAATCAAAATATACCTTCCATCATCATCTTTGACAATATTATGAATCTTATAATCAAAGCCCCACTTTCTTTAGTTAGTGTCTAACGTCACCTTCAACTATTCAAATTTACATCGCGGCGGAGGGAAAAAGGGAGATGGAATAAAGCCACCTGTCAATTGTTTCTTGTTCACAAAAACATTAATCACAAAATTTACTCCAGAGGCTTGTACCAAAAAAGCAATCGTTTTACCTGTGCAAATTTTAGAATCGGCTCTTCCGCGAGACCAATTCAATAGAAACGAAACAGTCTCGGAAACCTTAATGGATCCCCGATAGTACAGGTTTGAATCCTCGATAGCACAGTACCACGAGTTCACACGGATGCACAAAAGTGCATGTGTACCGTAACTGTCGTTCCTAAGCTCACACCGATTTTCATAATAATCTGATGGATGGTTTTGGTTTTGTTGGGCATTTTGTGGACTTACTTGGTTTTACCACTTTTCCCCCCAATATCAGATCTAAAAAAAAAATGCGCAGATCTAAGCATGTGGACTTACTTGGTTTTACCAGAATATTTGGAAGAAGAAGTGTTGTCAAGAGAAGTGACAAAACAGTGAAAATAACACTACGAATTTGCACAAGATGGAAAGAGAGAGAGAGAGAGAGAGAGAGAGAGAGAGAGAGAGAGAGAGAGAGAGAGAGAGAGAGAGAGAGAGAGAGGGGGGGGGGGACTAGACAGGGAGTGAGAGAGAGTGAGAGAGAGGAGAGAGTGAGAGATAGGAGAGAAAGCAGGGGGGGGGGGAGGGATGGAGGGAGAGAGAGAAATAAAGGGAGGTAGGGAGATAGAGAGATGGAAAGAGGGGTGGAGAGAGGGAGAAATCAATCAATATCAATCAATATGAGGCTTATATCGCGCGTATTCCGTGGGTACAGTTTTAAGCGCAGGTTTTTTTTATTTTTTTTAATTTTTTTTTTAATGCAATTTATATCGCGCACATATTCAAGGCCCAGGGATTTATTCATGCCGTGTGAGATGGAATTGTTTTACACAACACATCACGCATTCACATCGGCCAGCAGATCGCAGCCATTTCGGCGCATATCCTACTTTTCACGGCCTATTATTCCAAGTCAGACGGGTATTTTGGTGGACATTTTTATCTATGTCTATACAATTTTGACAGGGAAATACCCTTTTGTCAATCGTGGGATCTTTAACGTGCACAATGTAGAGAGGGAAGGTGAGAGGGAGGGGGGGAGCTATGGAGGGAGAGATTATGGAGGGAAAGAAATAGTGGGATGGATGGAGAGAGAGGGGAGGGAGGGAGGGAGAGAGAGAAGGGGAGGGAGGAAGAAGAGGGGGGAAAGGAAGTGTGGGAGGGATGGAGGTAGGGAGAGAGAGAAGAGAGGGGAGGGAGGGAGGGAGGGAAAGAGATAGTGGGATGGAGGGAGAGAGAGAGAGGAGGGAGGGAGTGAGATAGGGGGAGGGAGTTAAGGAGGGAGGAAGAGGAGGAAGGAGAGAGAGGGGGAGGAAGGGAGAGAAAGAGAGTGGGATGGAGGGACAGAGGGGAGGGAGATAGAGGGAAGGAGGGATGTAGAGAAAAGTCGATTGTTGGCGGTATGGAGAGAGGGATGAGGGAAGAGAGGGAGGAGAAGAGAGCGAAAGGGAAGGGGGGATAGAGAGAATAATGGAGGGAGTGAAATTGAGAGAGGGAGGAAGAGGGAGAGAGATAGCGAGAGACGTAGGGAGGGATAGAAAGAGAGATGGAGGGAGGGAGAGAGGGAGACAAGGATCGTCAGGAGAATCATATAGAGAAGAAAAATGTTTGAAATAAAACGTCATAAGGTGACATGACATCATTATGTCTTGCCTTATCTAATGATGTCATTTGTGTGTTCTAAACTTTAAATGACGTAATTTGTGAGTTCTAAACTTAAAATGACGTCTTTTCTGTATGAGTCGTCTGAAAGAATTTTGAAACTACCATTATACGAAAATTGGGAAACCTTTGGACTTACTTGGTTTTGTCAAAACATTCATGCACACTCTCTTAAAAAGTTGTTTTTGATTGTGGACTTACCTGTTCATATCTGCTTATCTAAGCACTCTAAAAAGTAGAAATGAACACAAAAGATGCGCATTGATTTCTTCTTTTTGATGAACAAAAAATATCATTTTTGAAAAAAATGGACTTACTCGGTTTTGTCAGCACACGGCAGAGCTGGACTATAACACCCACACGGTTTCCCATAATAACGTATTCAGGATTGGAAATTCCAAAGGGCGCAAGTATCACTGTGTGTCGGCAGTAACTAATGGTCTTTGATAACTTCTATTATGATATTGAACTTCTGGTAAGCTTGATTACTTGCCTGTCTGAAATCTCGCCGAACAGGTGGTATTTGATGATATCTTCACTGATGACATCACTTTTAACCTGTGCCTTGGGTCCAGCACTGCCATCGCCTGACATATACAGACAATCAATATTGATCATGTATTGACATGATAATGTTATTTATTTGGTGTTTGTGAATACTTGATCCATTTACCGTAAATGACCCTGCAAGCGCCAATTATCGAACAAACGCCCACCCCCTACTTTGGGCCAAACGCTGTGCACAGGGTATAGTACCTTGTAAATCACTTGATATTTAGGGGACATACAATACAGCCTATGCATGACCCTCCACAAAGTCACAAGTTTGTAGATCAAAGGGTCTGACTTGTGTGCAGTTTAAAAAAAACGTTTTCAAATTCGTCTTGCGCCTCAACAAAAGAGGTTTGGCATTGAGCGGTAGCAATACTTACCTAATTTAAACCGTAATGACTTTTACCTTTTGGATTATCTGAATCCTGTTTGAAATTGCACAAAAGTCAGGCCATTTTATTTTGATGTCCCTTAAATATGAAGGGATTTTTGAACGCTTTGCACTTTTTCTGGTCATTTATGAAGAGACAATTGTTCACTTATTTTGTTAGAACCTTCTGGATTGAATTGAATAAATGTATTGCACAAATAATGTTTACATTGTGAGCAAATGACTTGTTGTAAAGGATTGATAATATTTGGAGATGAAGATAATGTGAACACTGATAATGTTTTAGATTTGATTATTCTGTTGGGAAAATATACTATGTATAAATACAATTAAACTACATGGTATAGTTCTGCTCTTAACAGTTGTTTTTGAAAATATTAAAACAAATATATCATATTTAAAATAAATTGAATGTTATTAGGAATATATATATTTGGATTTTTTGTCAGACTGGTTATACCCTATGCGAATATTTGTAAAGTATTAATTAATGTGCATATACTTTAGGATACTGAACAGAGTAAAGTATCAATTCCAGCTTTTCTTGTTCACAGTTGAAATTACAGATTATTATAAGACTTTAGTTAAGAGTGAGTGTGTGTGAATGTATGTATGCCTTATGTCTGTCTGCTTGTCTTATCCTTGTATTTGTCTGTCACCCCTCTGACATTTTGTTGTTGTGTCTTAAATTCCTGTATAGCATGCAAATGAATGATATGCTGTATATGTCTGTCTGTGTTGTCCTAATGTTGTGAATATATATATATATATATATATATATATATATATATATATATATATATATATATATGCGTGTGCCTGGTATTTGCCTTTTACATCATAAATGTGTCTTTAAAATAAATTGTCAGAATGTTTACCACATGGGTGTAGTCAATTATGTATGAATATATCCGCAGATGCCCCTCTTTCGTAGATCACATTATTCTAGATTTGTTTGAGTGATGAATGTTGAAGTATATATGGATGAAAATACACTGTGAGTGGACGGATGCATGTTCTTGATTAAAAGCCCCACAATGAAAACACATATTTGAAGGGAGTTGGTCAACATTATGTATAAGTTATCAACATTTGTGTGGGTTGCATTGTGTGGAGGTTACCCTGTAGAACGTCAAGTAAACAAGCAACATGCTTATGGACATGTTCTGAAATAATAAGCAAAAACATGTACAATTACAACGTGGCGAGCAAGGGATAGTATCATCACTTAATTTGTATAAGTATGTAACCTCCTTGTACACCTTACCGCACAGTGAGGCCGGCAGTCTCATGGAAAGAAGCTGTGCACTGGGACATGTGACGACAACACTGGCCTCTTCCTCGCTGAACTCAATGCTGAACACGTCCTTTATTATCACAGCTGCCGCTTCATTTGTCGAGTAGTAGTCAGCAAAGTCTACCACATTTAGAGACCCCTCCATCTTCTTCCATGGGTTAATGATCTTGTCTGCACTAAACTGTAGAGCAGGTTAAAGCATGTTTGTATCTTTGTCTTCTTTAATTATTCTTTAGGGGCTGGAACTCCTACGGGTGTTACGTGTGTGTCCGTTTTAACCCCGCCATGTAGACAGCTATACACAGCTTTCTCTGTATGTGAAAACAATGTCGTTATTTACTGGAGAAATATCCGTACTCTGACCTGGGATGAGAGCGTTGACATGCGTCCACTTGGACATTTACCTAACATCAGCGGCCTGCCTGCTTCCTGGTAATGGTATGCTGAATTAGGTTTTCAATTGACACTTGTGCAAACCTGAGAAATGGAAACGAAACAAAAATCCTCTTTTGCGCACACAACCTGTTGGTATTGAGTTTGCTTGTGTGTGTCTTATTAACATGATGGTCTGATGCTATGTATAATCAAGACAAATATTAAATACAAAGATGAAGAAACATAAACATCAAATAAATTAATCATCAGCTTGACAGATGAAGAAATTAATACATCAACAAATGTATAAACATGTATATAAACACACGACACAGTTGTGAACTATAATACACCTGTGAATATTCAGATACGAGAAAGATGTTACCTCTTCCAGCATTTTCTGTGATGACAGAATGTCCAGGACATCTTCTGACGTAATGTTGGTGACCTTGACTCGGATCGTGGAGGGCGAGAAGAGGTACTTGACAACGCTGTCCATGGCCATACCAACGATGGCCTCCACCAGGTAATTTTGACACGTGAAGTCCGCCAGAAGATACTCACAGGGAAAGGAAAGCCGCGCAGTTTCTCCCTTAAACGTTGTCAGACCGCCATAGCGTTCAACGGAGCATTTCCTGGCCTCTGAAGAACAATACTAGTGATTAAATGTTGCAGGCCTATCCTAGTAGACCACTATATATATATACTCTTCAAGCAAAGTTAAGGAACAGTCAAGAAAAGATATGCAACTTTTCAGTTTGCGAGAAAAAAAAAAGGTTTAGTGATTGATATAAAACTTGGTCTTTTTTAGAATTCACATAAAAGTGTGTTTGTCTTGTGTATTTTACACTGTATTAAACCATGCGAAACAGTAACAACAATCTGCTTTTGACGGGAACAGGGTTCTTGTTAAAGTCTTATGAACAATCACAGCATGAACGGCGCTCACCAGCTTGTGTTCCTGAGCTAAATCATGGTCAAAACAAACATAGAACAACAAGCCCAAAACCCTGAATGACTATCGCCCTGTAGCTCTCACCTCTATTGTTATGAAGTGCGTTGAGCGCATTGTCCTCTTTAGACTGCTCCGTCAGGTCAAACCCCATCAGGATCCCTTCCAGTTTGCATACAAGCAGAACAGATGCACAGATGACGCCACACTCACACTCTTACACAACGCATACACACACTTAGAAAAACCTGACTCTTTTGTACGCATTCTTTTCATAGACTTCTCTTCTGCCTTCAACACTATCCAACCCTGCCTCATGACCCAGAAACTTCTCCGCTACAGCGTGACTCCAAGGCTTATCCTGTGGATTATCAACTTTCTCGTTAACAGAACCCAGTCAGTCCGCTTTCAGACAGCTCTCTCTTCCCTTAGGTCCACCTCTTTAGGCTCTCCACAGGGTACAGTTATCTCCCCTGTGTTGTTCACACTCTACACTAACGACTGCAGTGGCACTGACTCCACCCTTCTTATCAAATATTCAGATGATACAGCGCTAGAAGATCTCTCCAATAGTGACGCAACTTACTTTGCAGAAGTAGAACGTTTCAACGCCTGGTGTAAAGACAACTTTTTAGACCTAAATGTGACAAAGACCAAAGAACTTCTGATAGACTTTAGAAGAAACCCTGCCCCTGTCCCTGACCTGATGATTGATGGTGTGACTGTTGAGCGTGTGACTGAATATAAGTATCTTGGTACAGTTATCGATGATAAGCTGTCCTTCAATGCAAACACCACCCTCATACACACAAAATGTCAGTCACGCATCTACTGCCTTCAGAAACTTAGGAAGTTGAATGTGAACCCTTCTATCCTCCAAACTTTCTACCGCTCTTTCATTGAGTCTCTCATCACTTTCGGTTTTGTGGCCTGGTATGGAGGTCTGAGTGTGAAAACAGGAATGTCTTAGTGCGAATGGTGAATGTCAGTAGCAAGGTGATTGGCAGGCAGCAAGCAAGTGTGGAGTCCCTGTATGAAAAGCGTGTGGTGAGAAAGAGTAGGCGGATAGCTTCAGATAGGTCCCATGTCCTTGCCCACCTCTATGAATTCCTTCCCTCTGGCCGTAGACTTCGCACGCACAAAGCTAGGACACTCCGGCTGCAAAACAGCTTCATCCCCAAATCCATCACCCTTAGCAACATGTAAACACATCCACATACCCGACTCAGCCCCTCTTCTGCCAGTGCAATCAGTAGTAATGTACATGTATGTATTGGTTTTATGTACAACCGTATATTTTCTGATATATTGTATGCTATGATATTTTGCAATGATGTTTAGCCATAGTTCGTTATACGCGTAGGTGTGCGAGAATGTAAGCGCAGTGCTTTAAAGATGTCCATGTGTGAACGTGTAAGTGGGCGTAGTCGAATGTCCATGTGGGAGTGGAGCATATAAGAATGCCCATGTGTGAATGTGTAAGTGGAGCGTATAAGAATGTGTAAGGGGAGCGTGGTGGAATGTCCATGTGTGAATGGGTAAGTTGAGCGTATAAGAATGTCCATGTGTGCGATGTGTAAATGAGACATGGATGTGTTCATGTCTGAATGCGTAAGAACAATGCAAGGAATGTCCAGAGAGGTATGCGGAAGGTGTTTCTATAACCTGCCCTGTTATATAGTGCTATATGTTTTATGTAAAATCAATGTCTTGTTTGTAATTGTACTATTGTTATGTACCACGCCTGAATTTCTCTATGAGATAATAAAGTATTCTTATTCTTATTCTTACATCGGTGCAGACTACAGAATATTTCCTTGCCCGGGTTTGGGAATTCAGTTTGACAAAATTATTAACATTAACAACATAATCTCTTCATAACATCACGCGTCAGCCACAAGCACACAAACACACTACTTACATTTTCGTGTGCGGTCCTTCACACGTTTAGAAAAAAAAGTATACATACCTGCTGACGCTGAAGTCAAGTGCACCCCCCAACAAATCAACAAAGTCAAGCCAAAGGCAAGTGCGTCCTTCATGGCAAATAGTTTATTTATGTTGAAAGCCTGAAAAGGTATACATCGGGTATGTGCAGCTCAGTTTCATTCAATCATTCTTTCGGAGATCTTCAGCACATACAAGCTCGGTAGATGGATTGTCTGAAGAAATCAAGTTCATAAACGAAAGACAGTACACTTTTGCAATGTAATTTGCTTGGGTTTTTTTTTTTTTTCCATAGCTTTTTTTTTTTTTGAACCTCAGTTACAATATGACTCGCTATGAGTATGATACTGTGAGCGAAGCTGAACAGTTTAAACGTAAACAGAATGGGTTATAAATAATAATAATATCATTCTTTCGTTTAACATGGACAATCTTCGAAAATGTACAATATTTTCAATCAATTATAATTTAGCTATAATTCTCTCCGTCAACTGGCATTTGCACACTTTCTCTCTTTCTCTATCCTCTCTCCCCATCCTCTCTCTCCCTCCCCTCCCCTCTCTCCCTCTCTCTATCTTTAATCGTCCTCCCTCTCTCTCTCCCCCTCTCCCCTTCTCTGTCTCTCTCACCCTCCCTGCCACTCTCTCTCTCTCTCTCTCTCTCTCTCTCTCTCTCTCTCTCTCTCTCTGATACTGTGAGCGATGCTGAACAGTTTAAACATAAACCCTACCATTCTCTCTCTCTCTCTCTCTCTCTCTCTCTCTGAGTAATTTGCTTGTTGAATGACAGGTACTGAATGCATTTCGTATACACACACCCCTTCCCGTGTGAACAGTTTTGGCTCACCGTCTCAGACCTGGCTAGGCTTGTACATGCGATAGGACTTTACTTCCGCTTAGTCAAAATTAATGCCAAAAATTAAACAGCCTAGTGCTGCATTGTAGAACGTTTTTTTTTTTGTATCAATTAATGTCGTGATCAAAACTATGTTTGTTTAATGTTCAGCAAGCAGTCAGGATGTTGATTTTGAGTATGTGCCCAAGCTGAGGGATAGTCTAATCCCAGGTAAAATCTGACCACAACTGAGATGCTGAGCTGAACTGTTTTCCGGAGAAAGAGTTTGCATGCATTCAAAGTGTCTATTATTCTATGAAATATGCAACAATCTTGACATACAAAACATATTCGACATACACATTGTACTTACAGGAGAGAGCCTTGACTGTGAGGACCAGGACAATCCCACAGCAGGAAACATGTTAATTTATAACAGTAAACTAGCTGCCATGTGTGGATCACGTGATATGAGTCACTTGGGCAGCCTATTTGATGCCATCTTCATTAAAGGGACAGTGCTTCTCGAATGTATCTGCACATATCCCCTTCGGTTTTTTAGTCACGTTTCAGCCGTCTATCCATTTAGAAAATGACTACATTTCATTGACTTTCTTCCAATGAGTCTAACAGTGCAATTTGTTTGACGAACATGTTTTTTTGTTATCATTGTCCTTGTATGTATACCGAAAGACGGAAAAGCCCACGTGGGCATGGCAGACGTACCCAATCAGGTCCCGCACATGAGCAAATTAATTAACGAGCCCTTAAAGTGGAGGTCGAGTATTCTCGATCAAAGTGATAACTCTTTATAAAGTGGGTAGTTTATGTCAAGACAGCATGTTTGATTACGTACGGATAACATAGTATTGGGTTTAGTACTAGCATCGTTTAGTACTCGCATCTGTCGGATAACTATGTACTTTGTTTGACTGTTTATAATTATTTCCGCCTGTGTGCGTGTGTGTGTGTGTGTGTGTGTGTGTGTGTGTGTGTGTGTGTGTGTGTGTGTGTGTGTGTGTGTGTGTGTGTGTGTGTGTGTGTGTGTGTGCGTGTGTGTGTGTGTGTTTGTGTGTGTGTGTGTGTGTGTGTGTGTGTGTGTGTGTGTGTATGTGTCTGTGTTTGTGTGTTTGTGTCGGCGTGTGTGGGGGTGTGGGTGTTTGTTTTACTCTGCAGATCATCTAACCCTTTCCATCTCCTCATTTCTTTCTCCACATAATCATGATTTTGATTAGCGTTTTAATACGATATGAAGTGTCGGTGAGTTTACTCCTTCCACAGCTGCACCCTGCATTAAATATTGAATAGGTTCATCCGACCCAATGGGTTTTGTGGCGTGGGTTTATTTCTCAATCACATAACGTGTAATTGTAAGGGTTTAGTTTTACCGTCCTGTTCCATGCTAAAACCGTAACAGGTACAGTTCATATGCTTTTGTGTTTACTGCTTCCTTAAGAGCATGTAATTCTGAGGGATTAGTTTTACAATCGCTTTTAATACAAGTTACAGGCGTGCCAATTCATCTTCCTGGTTGCAGTTCAATGTAAGATTCCTTCACAAATTCAACAATCTGTCCACACAACAATAATTCATGATTAAACATTCATGTCGTATCAGTTAGCCT
>NC_090252.1:60864602-60889602 GCF_037325665.1 Littorina saxatilis
TGACGACCTCGAAGTTTGAAATGGAAGCATGTTAAATGTGTAATTGTAACGTGACACTTTCAAGCTATGACGTCAGTGTCCACATACAAAGAAACCGATGACGCTCACGCTGTCCAATTTGCTTTGTTCGTTCTTCTACGCTGCTGAAAGTGTGACGGAATATAGATGACCAGACAGCAAGGTATGAAGATGGAGATGTGAGAAATTAGTGTTCAAGCGTTGATAATAGTTTCTGAAGATATTGCTTCTTGTAGAGTTGCTTCCTGTCAAAGTCGATTGTCTCTAGGTTTTGTTGTTAGCTTTTTGATTTGTTCTGTTTCTGTGTTTGTTCGACTGCGAGTTTGTTTGTTTTCTGTTTGCATCTGTGTTTGCTTGTGTTTTGTTCTTGTTTCTGGACTGGGTGGCCGACTGGGTGGCCGAGTGGTAACGCACTTGCGCTCAGAAGCGAGAGGTTGTGAGTTTGACCCTGGGTCAGGGCGTTAGCAATTTTCTCCCCCCTTTTCTAACCTAGGTGGTGGGTTCAAGTGCTAGTCTTTCGGATGAGACGAAAAACCGAGGTCCCTTCGTGTACACTACATTGGGGTGTGCACGTAAAAGATCCCACGATTGACAAAAGGGTCTTTCCTGGCAAAATTGTATAAGCATAGATAAAAATGTCCACCAAAATACCCGTGTGACTTGGAATAATAGGCCGTGAAAAGTAGGATATGCGCCGAAATGGCTGCGATCTGCTGGCCGATGTGAATGCGTGACGTATTGTGTAAACAAATTCCATCTCACACGGCATCAATAAATCCCTGCGCCTTGAATATGTGCGCGATATAAATTGCATAAAAAAAAAAATAAATAAAATAAAAAAAATACCTGCGCTTAGAACTGTACCTACGGAATACGCGCGATATAAGCCTCATATTGATTGATTGATTTCTTTTGGTTTGTTTGCTTGTTTGCTTACTGTGTTTTGTGTTCCATTTGTTTGTTTATTTGTTTGTGCTGTGTATTTACTTCGGTATGCCTTTAATATATATATCGTTGTATTTAAACGGAACTGATGATGAAGCCAGATGCAATATAAAAGCAGAAAAATAAACACAAAAACTAACAAAACAAGCAAACAAACACACAAACACGTCAAACAACGAATTAAATTACGTACCCCTGGTTCTTGTTATTCTCAAAACTAACAGCTCGCTTCAGTGAGGTTTCGTACATACTGATAATACCGAAACACATACTTAATTTCAATGTTGTCCTCTTTTGTTTTTGTTTTGTCACAGTTAGCACGTTGATTAGCCTTACCGTTACAACGAAATGAACGTTGACATGTGCACTGTATTCAGTCACAGTCGGATCATCTTTAACAACATATGTATAAGTTACAGCTCCGTCCATACATAGTATCGCGTTGTATTTTGTCGAGACTGGGTCAATAAATATGATGACGTCACGCGAGGCTATGTCGCGAGTGACGTCATTATATTCATTCACCTGTCAAGACAATACCACGCCATACAGTGAATGAATCGGAGCTGTAACGTATATATGGCATGACCAAAGTAAGGAGAATTAGTCATGGGATGTGGACACAAAGCATGGGAAATTCACCATGGACAGAATAATCAACGCAAGCCTAGAAGTTGTATAACTATATTTAGTTTCAGTCTTGGCAAGGCCAGTTTTGTCCAGTTCCAGAAAATACATCATGTATTCATTCACCCTGTCGAGACAAAATACCACGTGATTCCATGGATGAATCGAAGGTGTAACGTGTATATCTCGTGACGCATCAAAGCTAATTTTTGTTTTGAAATGTCTTCACAACGTACAGATAATTTATAACGACATACTTGGCATCACCAGACAGGTACGTATACATACTTTGTTTGTTGTCTGCTACAAATATAGTATTGTTGGTTGACGGAGTGAATAGAAGCTTCAATCGTACCTTCATCAACCGGAATAAATGCTCAATTCGCTGTTATTTCGCCACTGAACAGTGGGTTTTTTTACACCCCCGGTATAGGGGTGTGTATAGGTTTCGGTCCATGTGTTTGTTTCTTTGTTTCTTTGTTTGTGTGTTTGTGTTCGCATATAGATCTCAAGAATGAACGGACCGATCGTCACCAAACTTGGTGAACATGTTCTATACATTCCTGAGACGGTCCTTACAAAATTTGGGACTAGTCAAACACACGGTTAGGGAGTTATTGGTGGATTAAGATTCTACAAGGACTTATAGAGAAACATATTCATGGTCAAAGGGAAATAACCTTCTCAGTTGGTGGCAGTGAGAATGGGTGCAGTGAGAATGGTTATTTCCCTTTGACCAACGGGGGTGTTTTTCCTACCTCGAAGGAATTTCTTGTTCTTTCAGTTTTTGGTTAACATTAAAACGGCAACCCAAACAAGTGTTTCAGCTGTTTCAAGACACCGGTTTAGCTACTACTTTCGAGTTGCTTTTTCCGCAGTCTAAAATGACACCGGAAGCGAAAACAAATTGTCGCGCATATATACTGTCATAACAAGACGTCATGACAAAGTTACGTGCAAAACGAAAGAGACTTTGACGTCATGTGTTTGTTGTTCGGACTTTTCCGTCTGTTCCTGACTGGTCCGTGCAGACTTGACGTGGGTGCCCAAAACGTTTTTGTTCTCTGTTGGCATTGCAGCTATGAAATAATCAGTCTTGTGTCTCAGTCGTGTAGGTACAGAGTTTGTTCTGCAATCGCTGTGTTCGTGTTGATGACGGCTTTGTAAGACAAATCAGCGAATCTATCAGGTGGAAGACATTTCTGTACAAAACACCGAACCCAACAGGAGGCATTGATGTTCTTGCAATTTTCTGAAGAAATAAACTGCATGTGGTTAATGTCATCCGTTTAACGCTTGTCGAAACGAGCCATAAGGCTTTAGCATAAAATATTCCAAGCATTCCTTGGCCATCTGATCACAGATGAGGTCGCAGTTTGTAGGTTGAATCTATGAATAGCACGACCAGAGACAGATCTGCATAGCTGGTACGACCTTCCGGATTATCAACAGCGGGTTCATGGTCGGAATCAAGAGGTCAAATTTGCGTGGCTCCCAGTCATTGTATAACAGATTCTTTGTTCTTGTTTCTGCGGCTGCGCAAGTTATTTGCCTAGGTCATGGCCGAACTTTAGGCCTACGGAGCAATATCGCGGGATATTTGCTCACTATAATAACATAGACAAAGAAGGGAAGTCATACTATGTATTGATAATACTACATGGCTTGCTGTATCGTACCAAATGTACACGATGTTTTTTGTTTTAAATATTGAACTGTGAGCGAAAGCGAGGTGTTCACTATTTGAAAACGCAACGAGTGTAAATATGGTACGCCACAGTAAGCCATGTAGTATTATGTTTATCCTACATAATATCTACTTACGTGTATTTTACTCAAAACGTCCCACAGTCGAGGCGGCGGCATTGTAAGACGTTTCTGTTGTAACCTCGATCTCTTCCATAGCCTCGTGCTTCCTCCGAAAACGGCGTATGGCTGCCTAAATGGCGGGGTAAAAAACGGTCATACACGTAAAATTCCACTCGTGCAAAAAACACGAGTGTACGTGGGAGTTTCAGCCCACGAACGCAGAAGAAGAAGAAGAAGAAGAATAGCCTCGTGCAATCTCTTACGTCAAAGCAAATAAGCGTCACTCAGGAAAGTGTAGCGTTACGTGTCAGTTATAAACATTCATCGAGGGGAATTAGCAAGCGCAATTGTTGTTTTCCGTAATGACGTTTGTCTCGGTGACTTTGGCATCATAAGCAGTGGAAAAAACAGAACCCTGCCATACTTCCTTGACATGACCTCATTTACATGTTACACACACATGTGGTTTAAACGATATTGCTATCTAATGAGTGGTCTTTCTCACGTATGTAGGATACATAACTCTGACGCCATCACTGCCGAGCGTGACCTTACAAGTGATTTTCTTTCACAATTAATGTTATTCATAACAAAACATTAATTAAATCTCAAAAGAACACATTGAAAATTAATTTAGTTCAAAATTAAAGTGCATTCTGTACTGGATTTTTTTCTGATTTTATTGATCTCGCTTTGGAAAGAAGCGTCAAGGTGTGACGTCATGGTTCGATCCCTTTGGTCGATCACTCGGCGTTTGTTTGTTTGTTTGCTTAACGCCCAGCCGACCACGAAGGGCCATATCAGGGCGGTGCTGCTTTGACATATAACGTGCGCCACACACAAGACAGAAGTCGCAGCACAGGCTTCATGTCTCACCCAGTCACATTATTCTGACACCGGACCAACCAGTCCTAGCACTAACCCCATAATGCCAGACGCCAGGCGGAGCAGCCACTAGATTGCCAATTGTAAAGTCTTAGGTATGACCCGACCGGGGTTCGAACCCACGACCTCCCGATCACGGGGCGGACGCCTTACCACTAGGCCACCGTGCCGGTCGATCACTCGGCGTCCTATGCCTGTACCTGTATGGAAACTGCGCAATATATAATCGTTTGCGTGAATTGGTCAAACTTAGACCAGTAACGCAAAGTCTTTTTCGAAATCATCTTTAACTGTCTGTGTAGCTGTCGGCTCTTCAGTTTCAAGTACACTGTGCACCTTAACAAAATTAATCTTGGTGCAGATGCACTGGTTCATATTGTCCTACATGTTTTGTCTGGCAGGTGTCAAAAGCGCGGGCGAGACGTGATGAATGAACCTGTAACATCGCTGTCTCTGTGATCCCACGAGATTCACGAGATTATGTGCGTGACGTGGATTTGGTGACACCGGAAAGACAAGGCTGATTATACTGTTGAATATTCAAAAATCAAAGAGATTATCTTTTGTTTTTGTCGGGGCGGAAAGTGAAATTCAGTCAACAATATGTTGATTTGGTTAAATTCCTGACGTGTGCATCTCATAACTGCATGATATAGGCCTATCCTGTCATTTGATTTACGACATTTGCTGTTTTTGCATTTAGTCATGTTTTGACTACATGTTTTCAGATAGACTTGGAATCAAGACGAGGGTAGTATGGTGCAAGTATGTGTGTTGGAGTGTGTGCGTGCACAGCGATTCCGGACAGATCTTTACGAAATGTTACATATGACTTCCTGCAGATAATATCCCCAGATGTGGTTTTTTCTGATTGTTTTGAAAATTGTCTTTGATGACGTCATTTCCGGCTTTTTGCAAATATAAATTATTGCATTGTAATCCTCATCAACGCTTGACTCCGAAAATATAAAGATACTAGATAAATACCCGCTTCGCCGGGTACGGCTTCGCCGAGAAGAAGTCAGGCCGAATATCCGGCTGTGCCGGGGACCCGGCTTTGCCGGGTGTACGCCAGCTTCGCCGGCGCACCGCACGAAAGAAGGGAGATAAACGCGCAAAACACTGGAGAAGAGTAGTGACCTTCTAAAAATAGTATAACAGGATTATGGATTGAGCGTTGTCGACAGTGACCTTCTAAAAATAGAAACAGGAATATTTTTTCTTTCTTTCTTTATTTGGTGTTTAACGTCGTTTTCAACCATTCAAGGTTATATCGCGACGGAACGGGAATATGGATTGACGCCACACGAAGGAAGGGAGGTAAACGCTGAAAACACTTGGGAAGATAAGCAAGAGTTACTGGAAATGGATCCAGAGAAAAACCAAAATCGGCTCAGCGCTGCGCGCTGAGAGCACGTGTTGAAAATTCTCATCGACCAGATTGTGTCCGGGGTCTCTCTGAATAAGCCCACCAAATTTGAAGCAGATCCATCGAGAACTTTGGCCGTGCATCGCGCACACTAAGACACACAGACACACATACACTAGTCGTATATATATATAGATGTTAACTCAAAACATGTGGTAACAAAACCCAACTATACACACACACACACACACACGCCCGCACGTACGCACACACACACGCACGCACACACAAAAGCACGCACGTACGCACACACACACGCACGCACACACATACACACACACACACATACTTACAGTCAGTCACACACACACCCACACACACACACACCCACACACCCCCCCACACACACACACACATTCACACACACACATACGAGGCAATTATAAAACACAAAGAACCATCCGAAATACATACAGACTGAAAAGAACAGTCTCAGCTAACAACTTTATGCTTCTGACTTTATTTTTTGCACTCAAAACTACGAAGAAGTGGTGTCCTCAATCAGATATTAAAGGTGGTCGTCTACATTTTTGCTTTTTTTCAATAATCTTATGGTTAGATTTGGATACAAAATTATGTCAAGTGATGAATGAACCATGGGGAAAAAAGTTATAGAAAACAAATAATTTATATATGTAAAAAAAAGATTTTATTTTTGGGTAGCGTGACTCATGCTTCCAATATTTTGTTTTCTGTTTGCTGAGAACATGTGATTTGCCTAAAAAATATTGACCAATCAAATTCGTGTGACTATGCTTATAGCCACGCCCAAACAAGTGCAGCAACAGTTTGACACTGGAGCGTTGTCCACGCTTTTTTTCAACGCTCGAAATGCACGGGATTTGAGAGGAGTTTTGCGCTTGGCATTTTCCAAATAAGGATATCCTACTATGAGTACTACGCTGGAATAATACAATGAATTTTCAAACGGCTACACTGGCTTCGTCTTTTCTGATCGAAAGGGGGTGTAGGCCTATTGTTGATATTTGTAGATAATAGACTCTGCATTTTAATGTTCAAATGGCGATTTCGGAATAAAAATGTAGACAAGGACCTTTAACTTGTACTTTAGCTAGTGTGAGAAAGATAACTCAGATTTGTAAAAAAAAAACCAGTCAGACAAAAAAAATTTTCTTTCTTTTTTAGATCGGCGCACTCGCAAGAGTGTCCACGTTCACAAGGCATTTCGGGTGAAGATCAAGTCGCTCACACTGGCATATGTCTGCAACTGTTCCAAAAAGAAAACAAATCATGCCAAAACATTCCAGAATGTTCACACGCATTCATTGTAGCGGTATTGATATAAGAGGGTTATAATGGACAAATAAATACATATATGAATACATAATTAAAATACAAAATGAATACATACATACATACATAAATACTAATTGTCTTTAATGACACCAACAGCTTTGTCGATTGGGTTAAATCAACATAAAAATAAGTGTTCGAACGCGCTGAGAGTGCGTTATTTAAGCATAACACAGCTTTGCTATCACAGTGACAATATATACCGGTGGTAATCTAAAACGTTTCGCTTTTCATATCTACCATTGATAGAGCTAGAGCCCAATCATGACACAGCTGTATACACTGTTACATACCACGGTTGTTTAACTTTTAGGTTTGATATAAACATAAACAAAAAAACAAATACGGTGCTAGCGTGTTTAAAGCCATATGTACTCGATGACTATACACGCTAATTGCTTTACCAACAGCTGGAGACAGACTAAATTAAGTTCCCTGCAAAATATTGTGGTCTAGGACCCCTTAAATGTTGAGATATTTGAATTTTCATTTTGATCTGGATCGTCCTATTTATAGATTTGGCAACACATGTAACGTTGATGCAAGGGAGAGAACACCGCGGCTTTGTTGACATCCTCACTTTTTCAGAGGCTAGAACAAGCTGTAATGCATGTATTATGGTCCGCGCATGGTGACGTATCGTCATTATATGGTCTTATGGTGCGTTTGACATCGATTGTGGGCAAACTACACTTTGTAAACACGGGAGTGCGTTAGTATGCCTTTAACGAAGACGATACGAATAACAAAGAACGACGTTTTGACAACTGGTGTCTTCCCCAGGCACAACACATAGAACAACAGAAGACAGACGACAGAACAGAAAGAACAACTACAGATTAACGATTACAATTATAAATTAACTTTTAAGTTTGAGCTTATTTACCCGATGCAGAATAGTCCTTGAATATCCATTGACCTCTTTCTGAGCCTCGCACAGGACTTGAGACGGTCCCTACGAAGAGAAGTAAGTCATGTAGAATGGCGGGGGCCCAAGGACTGTTATGCCGGGGTGGAAGTAGAGATAAGCGCCTACTTCCCAAGAAATGCTCCAAATGGCTTCGTGTCTCCAAACACCTCTGACAGTCAAATCCAGCTCCTGGCCTTCACGTGGCGGGCCCTGTCTTCGACTAACAGGAGAAGGGATGCAGGCGGGTCACTGGCGCCTTAAAACCAGCTGCTTCGGGCAGATGGGGCTCGTTAACCTTGGATGGTCGCTCATCTAGGAGAAGGACAACTCCGATTTCAAAACCCGCACTGCCTTGTGTGCGCCTTGGGAAAGGCAAAGGCTACGAGAAGGAAAACTTCGACGTCAAACCCGGGTAGAGTGGACTCGACAGCCCAGCAAGGCAGCTACTCTTGGGGAGGAGGCAACCCTGAGTAAGAACCTCAACCACCGAAGACGGAAGACAGCAGCCAACTTGGCGTGGGGAGAAAATCGGCTGTCTACGCTCCCACGATAATATGGCCGTACAATTATCCTTGGATCGATGTGGTGTCGTCCTGGTGTCCCGCAGCCAGGGTAGGACGGCACCGGGCCTCCAGCCTCAAGGAGGTCCAACTTCAGCGACTGACTGCGGTTCTGACCCTCTTCCTTTGACCGGGGGAGGGCAGAATAGAGCTACCGGTCAACAACTTCGCATCATGCATTGGAATGCAGAAGGGGTGCGACAGAAGAAACTTGAACTGCAACAGTTCCTCAAATCACAACAAATAGACATATGTTGCATCCAAGAGACCCATCTCAACAGCTCCCATAGATTCTCTGTAAGAGGATATGAAACACATCGATTTGACCGGGAAAACAGACCAAAAGGTGGAGTCCTAACTCTGGTAAAAACCAACCTGTCTTCCATAGAGGTGCAAAGATCAGAAGATGCTGACATGGAATTCATCACCGTGAAGCTCATTCTCCCAGAAAGAAACCTGACCATTTGCAACCTCTACAGTCCGCCCAACAAGATGATGCAACTTCACTGTCTTCGACCTGGCACTGAAGACTGGATTGTAGTTGGCGACTTCAACAGCCACTCCCCCAGCTGGGGTTATCCAAGTCTGGATGCAAAAGGCGAAGAAGTGGAAGACTGGCTCATCGAAAACCAGCTGGTCCTTGTCAACAAGCCTGATGATCCCCCAACCTTCTATTCCAGAGTGTGGAAGAAGACCAGCACACCTGATCTTGCCATAGCCACTGACAACGTGCACAAGATCACGAAGAGAGAGGTCAGCGAGCAACTTGGAGGCAGCGACCACAGACCCACAATCCTGACCATTGCCAAGCAGGTCATCCCCAGCACAGGGAAACTGCCGCCCAGTTGGAACTACAAGAAAGCCAACTGGATGCTCTTCAGCCAACTCACTGACCTCTACACAAAGTCCATCACCTTCGATAGGCACAGTGTCGACAGGAACGCCTCCATGTTCAACTCCGCCATACTCCAGGCAGCGAAAAAGTCCATTCCAAGAGGCAGGCGGCGTGACTACAAACCGTACTGGAACAACGCCCTGGAAGAGTTGCACAAGAAGCTGAGCGAAGCGAGAGAAAACATGGAGAAGGACCCCACACCTGAAAATGTGGCGCGACACTCGCAGATAAGGACAGACTTTGACAAAGAAAAGCAGCGCCAAACCCAGAACAGCTGGAGAGAGAAAACGGCCTCCTTAAACATGGAGAAAGACACTCAAAAGCTATGGCAGCTGACCAAGACACTGAACGAGGACAACTCTGGGAGGAGGAAGGTCACCCTCCACACTAACACCGGAGATGTCACAGGCAAAACAGCCGCAAATGTCTTCGCCAAAGCTTTTGAGGCAGATAGTACAGTGACGGTCCCTGCTGACAGACTGAAGGATGTCAGAAGCCAGACTCGAGCTGCACTTCACAACACAGCAAGTACTGATTTGGACCCATGCATGACCGAACGTCTGATCCTCCGTGAGCTGGAAGAAGCACTGAGAAAGCTGAAGCAGAAGAAGGCCCCAGGCCCTGATGGCATCTCCAACGACATGTTGAAGCACCTCGGCCCTGGTGCAAAGCGATTCCTTCTGTCCATCTACAACCAGAGCTGGTCGACAGGCACTGTGCCTACGAGTTGGAAAGTCGCCCTTATAAGACCCATCCCGAAGAAAGGAAAGGATAAGCGTGACCCATCCAGCTATCGACCCATCAGCCTACTCAGTTGCGTTGGAAAGCTTCTGGAAAGGATCGTGAACAAGAGACTGTTGTCGCTTCTTGAGTCCAGATCTTTCCTTGCACCCACCCAAACAGGCTACCGGCAACATCGCAGCACCGAAGACCAGCTTGCCCTCTTGACGCAGGAGATTGAAGATGCCTTCCAAGAGAAAAAGAAGGTCCTGGCAGTGTTCTTTGATCTGTCCCGGGCCTTTGACACAGTCTGGAAGGAAGGGCTGCTACTGAAGCTTTTGCATGCGGGCGTCCATGGCAAGATGTTCAAGTGGCTGAGTGATTTCCTCTTCAACAGAACAGCAAGAGTGATGGTAGACGGGACGACCAGCAACCTCGTGAAGCTGAGAGAGGGTGTCCCACAAGGCGGAGTGATCTCCCCTACCCTCTTCCTCGTCTACATAAATGACATCACAACAACGGTGCCAAAACATGTCTCGAACACCCTGCATGCGGATGACTTTGCAGTCTGGTGTGCAGAAGAACACACCTCCACAGCAACACACCGTATCCAGAACACCATCAATAGCGTGTCCAGCTGGTCAGAACACTGGGCATTACAGCTGAACACTACCAAGACGGTCAGCACTCTCTTCTCACTCTCCACCTCCAAGGAAAAGGTCCTGCTGAAACTGAAAGACCAAGCAGTCCCACAGGTTGACACGCCAACGTTTCTGGGAGTCACCCTGGACACACGTCTGACGTGGAAGCCGCAGATTGAAGCGACAGAAGGAAGAGCGATGAAGAAGCTCTCGCTCATGAAGAAATTGGCAGGAACCCAGTGGGGCGCAAACTCTGGCATTCTGAAACAGGTCTACACAGGCGCTGTCAGACCGGTCATGGAATACGCCTCCTCAACATGGACCACTGCCTCCAAAACCAACAAAGGAAAGCTGGACAAAGTCCAGAACATGGGGCTAAGGATCATCCTCGGTGCCATGAAAAGTACACCCATCCAAGAAATGGAGAAAACAGCAGACCTGGAACCACTCGAGGACAGACGAGAGTACAAAGCTGTCCTCCAGGGAGAGAAGATGAAGAGACTGACCACTCACCCACTTCACCAAAACCTCAACAAGGGCACCAAGAACAGGCTGAAACGAAAGAGCCTCAAACATCAGGTCAAGGACCTCCAAACGGAGTATGCTGAAGCTCTGGAAGCTGACCCCAGCTGCTGTGAGACACTCGTCTCAGACGTCTGGGCCCCACGCAAGAGCTTCCATGAAGTCAGAACAGATGTACCAGGACTGACAGCAAAGGGCGAACAGTCACCACATGTCCAGAAGGCCCTCGCCATGGAGATGATTCAGGACCGCTACCCACATAGCACCTGGACTCACGTCTACACAGACGGCTCCTCAGAGAACGCCGTAAGGAATGGAGGCAGTGGCGTCTACATCCGTCGCCCAAACGGGACCACCACCTCCCTCTCCGTCCCAGCTGGTGACCTGAGCTCGAACTACAGGGCCGAGCTCCACGCCCTCATCACTGCAGCAGAGCACGCAGCAGGGGAAGACCGCAGTCGGCAAAACATCGTCCTCCTCACTGACTCCCTGTCCGCCCTCCAGTCCCTTCTGTTTGGCCCCACTGATCTCCCCACCAGGCAACTCGACAACTGCCTCAGCACCCTGTCTCAACACAACAAGGTGGTGCTCCAGTGGATACCGGCTCATGTCGGCATTGCCGGCAATGAAGAAGCGGACAGGCTGGCAAAAGGAGGTGCGAGACTTCCCCAACCACACAACTCCACCTCGTACAAAGAAGCCAAGACTCTTCTACAACGGAAGAAGAAAGAAAACTGGAAAAAGAGAAACGGAGACTACAACCCACAGGAAGACCCCATCAACAAACTAGACCGGAGAAGCCAAACCACCATTTTCCGTCTAAGGACAGGGCACTGTGGACTGAAGAAACACCTCAAGAGACTGGGCCTTGCGGATGACGCACACTGTGAATGTGGCTCGGAAGAGCAAACTCCGGAGCACATTCTCCAGAACTGCCCCCATCTAGAGACAATACGCCAGAAGTTCTGGCAAGAAGAGACCAGTGTTGGAGCCAAACTCTGGGGTCCTGCCGACGAACTGCGCAAGACTGCGGACTTCCTGGCAGCCACTGGTCTGAGGATCTAGCACGGCCACCAACATCGAACGCAGAAGAAGAAGAAGAATGTAGAATGGCGGAAACAGCAACATATGTGTTACGGTTACATGCATGCACAAGAACTTTGAATGGAATCACAAGGGCACGTAACACCACGTATACTTTTGAGGCAAAGACAGTCAAACAGGAGTTAGTGTGGGCTAAAACGAATGGCACAATGCAAATTTGCTTTCGTGAAATCTTTTATTTGTAGGATGTACTAGGAGCCAACTGTAGTAAGACCCAATCATAATTGTGACCCTCCACCACAGAATGAGTCGGATGTCACCTCACGCGGTTCTGCGCTAGGCTCAATATAAGTCCGGGGGGTGTCTGGTAACAGTGTGACGGTCACCTTGGTCACAGGCTTATAACTCAAAAAGAGTTCGCTCTTTTCTAAAACGGGTTTCACCATTGGATAGAGCTTCAAAATCTCTTTAAGAAAATGTAAAAACATAAAAATCATGCAAAGGTGACATGCGACTCATTCCGTGGGGGAGGGTCACAATTTTGGTTAAATAGCTCTCTAAAACTCAAAGGTGCCAGCTCAATAGAGCAGCTACTGTCAAAGGGGTGTGACAGAGTGACGCAATAGTCCCCCCCCCCCAACAAAAAAATGCAATCATGGATGTAAGAAAGCAACACAGGAACAAATACATGGAAACAGACAGACAGACAGACGGACGGCCGGACGGACGGACAGACGGACAGACAGACAGGCAAACAGACGGACATACGGACAGACAGACAAACAGACAGACAGACAGACAGACAAACAGACGGACAGACAGAAAAACGGACATACAGACAAACAGACAGACATACAGACAGGCAGACGGACAGACAGACAGACGGACAGACAGACAGGCAAACAGACGGACATACGGACAGACAGACAAACAGACAGACAGACAGACAGACAGACGGAGATACAGTAAGACACACAAACACACAGGCAGACAATTTGACAGGCAGACAGACAAACAACCAGACAAACACACAGACAGACATAAACAAATACAGACAGGGAGACAGATAGACAGACATACAGATAGACAGACAGACAGGCAGACTCCGCCATTAGGCATTTATGTAGTGAAACTACAGGAGAAGCTACTGGAAGGGTATCTATCATGTGTTAGAGAGTACACACTCTCAGACCATCGGAAACCATTGCCACGGTAACGTAAACAAAACTGCCGATCTCGTTTTTTGAGTTAGGCACTTTATCTGTATGATACAGGAAGACTTGTTTTGAGAATGTCAAAGTATGTAGAAGCTTTGTGTGTTGTTATGTAGTTTTGCTGATTGCAAATGTTGCTGTCAGCTCTTTATCTCATGTTATTCTAGCTGTCACCGCTCGAGATAGGCAGTTTGCAACTTATAACTAAAATGAGATAGGCAGATTGATCAGAAAGCACAGAAAATTGTTTCTCAAAACATAACAAAAACAAGTCGCGTAAAGCGAAATTACTACATTTAGTCAAGCTGTGGAACTCACAGAATGAAACGGAACGCACTGATTTTTTTCACAATGACCGTGGTTCACCGCTCGTGAAAAACGCAGTGAAACTGACGAGCCTGTTTAGCGCGGTAGTGGTTTCGCTGTGCTGCATAGCACGCTTTTCTGTGCCTCTCTTCGTTATAACTTTCTGAGCGTGTTTTTAATCCAAACATATCATATATATATGTTTTTGGAATCAGGAACCGATAAGGAATAAGATGAAATTGTTTTTAAATCGATTTCGGAAATTTAATTTTGATCATAATTTTTATATTTCTAATTTACATAGCTTGTGTTTAATCCGAATATAACATATTTATATGTTTTTGGAATCAGACAATGATGAAGAATAAGATGAACGTAATTTTGGATCGTTTTATATCAAAAAAAGTGTAGTTACAATTTTCAGATTTTTAATGACCAAAGTCATTAATCAATGTGTTAGCCACCAAGCTGAAATGCAAAACCAAAGTCCGGCCTTTGTCGAAGATTGCTTTACAAAAATTTCAATCAATTTGATTGAAAAAATGAGGGTGTGACAGTGCCGCCTCAACTTTTACAAAAAGCCGGATATCAATCAATCAATATGAGGCTTATATCGCGCGTATTCGGTGGGTACAGTTCTAAGCGCAGGGATTTTTTTTTTCTTTTTCTTTTTAAATTTCATATCGCGCACATATTAAAGGCGCAGGGATTTATTTATGCCGTGTGAGATGGATTTTTTTTACACAATACATCACGCATTCACATCGGCCAGCAGATCGCAGCCATTTCGGCGCATATCCTACTTTTCACGGCCTATTATTTCAAGTCACACGGGTATTTTGGTGGACATTTTTATATATATATATGCCTATACAATTTTGCCAGGAAAGACCCTTTTGTCAATCGTGGGATCTTTAACGTGCACACCCCAATGTAGTGTACACGAAGGGACCTCGGTTTTTCGTCTCATCCGAAAGACTAGCGTAGAGACGTCATATACTGATATGACGGCATCAAAGACAATTATCGAAAACAATAAAAAAAATGTATGGGGATATCATACCCAGGAACTCTCATGTAAAATTTCATAAAGATCAGTCCAGTAGTTTACTCTGAATCGCTCCACACACACACACCCACACACACACACACACACACACACACACACACACACACGCGCACGCACACGCACACACACATACACCACGACCCTCGTCTCGATTCCCCCTCTATGTTAAAACATTTTGTCAAAACTTGACTAAATGTAATGACATACCGTGGCAATGATCTTATGAGCGTGACGACATGATTCGTATTTGAGAGAGTTCAACTGGTCTCTACCCTTTTACCATCTGTTATTGTTTACGAATCTGTCTCAGATTTGCATCGTCTCAGTATGCCGAACAAAAGTACAAAGACACGAAACAAAATAAGGAGGCATAACGTACGAGGCACAGGCACTGACAATTCTGTTCAATATATTTAATTTTTCTTCTACTTATTCTCCTTCGTTCATGGGCAAACACTCCTACGTTTTTTTTGTTTACGTGTATGACCGTTTTAATCCCGCCATTCAGGCAGCATACACCGATTTCGGGGGAAACATGCAGGGTATTTTTGTGTTTCTATAACCCGACCAAACTCTAACATGGATTACAGGATCGTTTTCGTGTGCACTTGGTCTTGTGCTTGCGCTTACACACGAAGGGGGATAAGTCACTAGCAGATCTGCACATAGGCCTAAGTTGACCTGGGAGATCGGACAAATCTCCACACTTAACCCACCAGGCGGCTGGGGCCGGGATTCCAACTCATGACCTTCTGATTAGGAGGCCGATGTTTTACCACTCCACCACTGCACCCGTCAGATTTCACGTTTAAAACCTCCATTGAAGAAAGACGAATCGAGCGTACAAGGAAGCTGTCCTCACTGACACCAAAATAAACTGGATAACATTTCGTTATAAGGGAAGGAACTGCCTAACTGTTAATTCGCCGTTTTGCAGCAGTTGTATCCCTTGCCTGGGTTACGTATTGGCAATAGCTGCTATGTTGGCGTAGACATAATTGTGTGTGTGCGTGTGTGTGTGTGTGTGTGTGTGTGTGTGTGTGTGTGTGTGTGTGTGTCTGTGTCTGTCTGTCTGTCTGTCTGTCTGTCTGTCTGGCTGTGTGATGTTGGTTAGATGTCGGGTTTTTCTTGTCTCGAGAACGCAATGGTCATCCAAGACCAACTCAGTTTCGATCTGGTTATCTGTTTTGTTCTTAGCCAACACTAATAATCTCTTTAACAACTGTTCCCATATAGGGATAATTCCAGTCAACGGTATGTAACTCCCCTATGTGGGAGTGGGATAGAGATCCCTTTTCAACCAACTGATAATCTCTCGCATATACACTACCCCTGAAGTACAAGACAGTTTCACAATCACTCAACTTTACTGTACAATCATCCCACAAACAATACTAATAAGCAAATCACATATACAACAAAACACACACACACAAAATACTGAAGTCTAGAATCAGGAGAAAAAAAAAACAAGTCGCGTAAGGCAAAAATACAATATTTAGTCAAGTAGCTGTCGAACTCACAGAATGAAACTGAACGCAACGCAACGCAGCAAGACCGTATACTCGTAGCATCGTCACTCCACCGCCCGTGGCAAAGGCAGTGCTCGTGGAATTGAAGAGCGGGGTATTCGTTGCGCTGAGAAGGATAGCACGCTTTTCTGTACCTCTCTTCGTTTTAACTTTCTGAGCGTGTTTTTAATCCAAACATATCATATTTATATATTTTTGGAATCAGGAACCGACAAGGAATAAGATGAAAGTGTTTTTAAATTGATTTCGAAAAAAAATATTTGATAATAATTTTTATATATTTAATTTTCAGAGCTTGTTTTTAATCCGAATATAACATATTTATATGTTTTTGGAATCAGCAAATGATGGAGAATAAGATAAACGTAAATTTGGATCGTTTTATAAATTTTTATTTTTTTTTACAATTTTCAGATTTTTAATGACCAAAGTCATTAATTAATTTTTAAGCCACCAAGCTGAAATGCAATACCGAACCCCGGGCTTCGTCGAAGAGTACTTGACCAAAATTTCAACCAATTTGGTTGAAAAATGAGGGCGTGACAGTGCCGCCTCAACTTTCACGAAAAGCCGGATATGACGTCATCAAAGACATTTATCAAAAAAATGAAAAAAACGTTCGGGGATTTCATACCCAGGAACTCTCATGTCAAATTTCATAAAGATCGGTCCAGTAGTTTAGTCTGAATCGCTCTACACACACACACAGACAGACAGACAGACGCACATACACCACGACCCTCGTTTCGATTCCCCCTCGATGTTAAAATATTTAGTCAAAACTTGACTAAATATAACAATTCTGGAACAACAACAAAAATATAACAATCTTGAAAACAATCCCAGAAAAATCTAAGTACCCCCCAAGTGTGTCAGTAATGCAAACAAGTACAGACGCCAAGCCTCTTCCAATAGACTGCTTCGCCACCTGCAATACAAGAATGGACTAAATAGGCTCCACCTGCAACGCAAGATTAGACTGAATATGCAATCAGCAAAATTTCAAGCAAACATGGCAATCCCATAAATCAACAAGTCATAAACAAGATGACTACAAGAAAAGAAACCATGAATGTTCAGTCTTTCTTGATTCGGCGTAACTTAATCAATCACACTGACTGTAATTATCGACAGTCCATAGTTCCGCACAGTTTCACACTAAGTGAAGGCGATGACGACTATTCGGTTGGTGTACACTGTTCTTGTTTAGTCTTGGCAA
Source organism: Littorina saxatilis (assembly GCF_037325665.1). Taxonomy (NCBI): domain Eukaryota; kingdom Metazoa; phylum Mollusca; class Gastropoda; order Littorinimorpha; family Littorinidae; genus Littorina; species Littorina saxatilis. The sequence goes on from NC_090252.1 coordinate 60,882,262, forward strand.
GATCAATTCTTGCGATTACACACACCAGGCACAAAGGTGAAGCAAACCATGAGAAGTACTGATATTGCTGGATACAAAGATAAAGTTTCAGCTAGGCAAAAGATATACCAGCCAGGACACAACACCAGACTGCGTGAAGTAAGACCGGGCAGGAAGCTTGGCGGAAGTAGTGTCGAACAACCACCACCGTGCTTCTGACCCAACTGAAGACAACACGCTGTCCCAGGCGTTACCGCACTCAGTACACCAACTCAGCGGTCGCAGCCCTGAAGCCTGGTAACCATCTCTCCCAGCAAAACTCAATAACGGGCACTTGCTGCCCGAGGAAAATTCGACACTCAGCCCTACGTTTCACGGAACACGTCAAGCGAAACCCCACGCAGTCAAACAAGACTGACAGTGGTAGGCCATCAGAGACACAATCGAGCGTCCACTGATTTGGTCAGAGGGAAGGAGCCCGAACAAGCATGTGTGTGGCCTTTTTATACTAGGATCATAATACCGGAATCTACTCAAACGACCGGGAACGATCCCAATAACAGAAAACAACCCCAACAAGACTAGAATTTACGCAGTTACTTCCCCTACACCGTAAACTCGCAATGTTCAATCAGTTCATTTTGTGACACGGCACAGTGACGTAGCACTGGAACACTACAAAAACGTCACCAAAACGCCACTGCACAAAGTCCTATCCTAGATTCTTGAAAATGTGATCAATGTTTCACCAGTTTGTTAGTAAAAATAAATGCAAGGGGTGGGGAAACATCTCAGTCGGTAGCGGTGTTGGCTTCATAACCAGTTGTCTCGATTGGCGAGAGTTTAATCCTCACATTCGGCGAAGGATTTATTTCTCGGATTGTGCAGACTCTCTTCGGTGTCCGAACACCCCTCTGAGCACGTATGCGCACGATAAAGAAACACAGTTCACAGCGAAAGTCCCAGGGCCTGGAAACATGAATACAGGCATACAGGAAACACATGTTTAAATGGGTAGCGCCGTAAGAACAGGCTGGAGGAGTTGTGTCGACAGATGAGTGTGCGCAGCCCCACCTGTGACGCCTGACATGGTGAACGATACTTTTCGTCAACTAACGTTTCTTCGAACTATCGCAGAAAATGGTAAACTATAACCTTTGTCAGCTGACGCGTTTTGGAACTATCGCATACATGATGAACGATAACCTTCATCAACTGACGTGTCTTGGAACCATCGCAGACATGGTGGGCGACAGACGGACGAACGTAACGACACGCGTTAACGAATGTACACACGCACTAACATTCACAGACGAACGCACATTTTAGTATAAAAGTTGCAGGGCGATCTGTGTACATTGCAAATACAAACTGCAACACGTGCAACATCTTATGAAAAAGACGAAGAGAGTACACGACCTGTGTGGACAACTACGTGAACATCAACGCCAGAGTTAATTGGCTTTTGTTACTTACACTGGTTTTGAAAGAATGTGTTTCTGGAATCTGAGGAATATTTGGGTATGACGTCACAGGTCCTTGACCACGCCTACCATCAAAAATTGCGTTTTTTGACTGCATGATTCACTTTCAACCGACGAAACAGTGACTTAAACTGAATTATATTTTAAATGTTTTACATCCGAGCAGAAGAAAGACTGATCTTCAAATACACGTATCTTTCTGACCAAAAAACTGCTGTTTAACATCTGGGCTATACCACTGAAATAATATCCTTAACTTGTTGTGCTCAGTGTACTTTATTTAATTGTGATATATAAGCCATTCGTCAAAGCAGATTAAAACGGTTGGATTGAGGAAGTCAACCCTACATTCTAGCAAAAGCATGCACAGTGCGTGCCATACAGGGCTGAAACGATTCGCATTACATAAGCAAACCCACTGACCATTGGAGCATAGCACCGTCTAAAAAGACTACCAGACACAGTATTTAGATTTCATTTTCATTTTCATTTTCATTACTTTATTGTCCCATCGCTGGGTAATTCGGGTCGCTTCCTCCCAGTGGAAAGCTAGCAGCAACGGAGTCGCGCTACCCAGGTGTCTGCGTGTTTATGTGTATTCAGCCACCTGCACTTATGGGAGAATGACCAAGGTCTTTTACGTGCCATTGTGATGACACGGGGGTGGGACATGGCTTCCGTCTCTGGGTCTGCACATAACGTTGACCCGTGTCCGTAGAAAAATAGATCGCTCAAACACTATTTCTAAATCCTTTCTCGTGTGTGTTGTCATCTTTCAACACCCTACATGAACCCTACCTCTCGGCTCAATTTCAAATACAATCTAAAGGAACACTCAGTGGCAAAAGGTGGGACGAACATTATGACTGGCGCAAAAAGGCGTCACAGTGAGAATTACAGTCTAGAATGCACACTCTAAACACAGCCGTTTTCAATTTGAGTAACTGAGCGCTCAAGCATTTAGTGTATGATATTCCTGGTGTGTGGTATTCCTGGTGTGTGGTATTCCTGGTGTATGGTATTCCTGGTGTATGGTATTCCTGGTGTGTGTGGTATTCCTGGTGTGTGGTATTCCTGGTGTGTGGTATTCCTGGTGTGTGGTATTCCTGGTGTGTGGTATTCCTGGTGTATGGTATTCCTGTTGTGTGGTATTCCTGGTGTATGGTATTCCTGGTGTGTGGTATTCCTGGTGTGTGGTATTCCTGATGCATGGTATTCCTGGTGTGTGGTATTCCTGTTGTATGGTATTCCTGGTGTATGGTATTCCTGTTGTGTGGTATTCCTGGTGTATGGTATTCCTGGTGTGTGGTATTCCTGTTGTGTGATATTCCTGGTGTGTGGTATTCCTGGTGTGTGGCCACACAATTACAACCTCAAACCTGAACGGTTTAGCTCTTGGGGCGATGATAGACAATTCAATTGCTAGACGCGGGAAAAGATGTTAGCAATGTTTGAGTTAAGTTATGTACAGATTTACAATTAACGTGGTATTCTCGACTAACACCTACGCAAATACAGTGGAGTGCTTTAAATATGTTTGCTAGAGGTGTATGTTTCTTTTAAGTGTATCAATATATGTACAAAGGGTACAATTAAAATCATTAGTTCACAAGTATAATTCAGATGGGCAATAATGGTGTCGGTGGACCAACGGGCGGACCAACGGACAGTCGGACAGAGGGACAAAGAGCCGTATAGTGGTTCAACAATGACTGAGAAGATCAATAATCAATTAAAAATCGGCCGTGTAAAACTACCTATATTTTAACACCAACAAAGTATAACTATTGAACATTGAATTCACACGTGCCACGTCAGTGACGCGCTAGTGCCACGTCTGTGACGCTACGTATTAACCGCTTGTCGGAAGGCTACATTTGATATTTGTAATTTATTTTATATTTCAGAAAGTATGATATGTCTTGACTATGATCTAACAAAATCACATGATTTAGTTGGCTAATCTCATAGAATTTTAGAATTTCGCTTAGTGAGCGAAATGCAGGTGAGCATTTTTGCCACGTCAGTGACGTTTTTTTTTAAACTCAAGTTAAGTACCCTTAGCTTGTTTTATCTTAACATTTTTCACCTTGGGTAGGAAGGTTGTCATGTTTGGGGAAATCGGCTCTGCACACATTTGAGTTAATCAAAGCATCATGAACATTACTGTTATGGCAAGTAATGTCTGATCTGTTGTGCGAATGCCACGTAAGTGACGCTGGAATTGCCCTATACTGACTTGTCACTTCAAGCGATCAGCGAGACGGCCGCGATTAATCGGCACAGCTTTTGTAAAATGCCTCAGTGGGTTTCGTTTCATTCTGTGAGTTCAACAGATTGACTGAATGTATTAATTTCGCCTCACGCGACTTGTTCATGCATTGTCTTTTATTTTCTTTCTTGTCTGCTAAGGCTCCCATCACAGAGCTCTACGTCCTCACAAAGACCATGCCGATCAATTCAATCTGAAAAAAAGTTATTAAATCGGGTTTGTTGAAGATTACTTTACCAAATTGTCAAGCTATTTGATCAAAAACTGAGGCCGCCTTAACTTTCACAAACATCCGGATATGACGTCATCAAATACATTTATCGAAGACAAGAAAAAACTGTCTTGGGATATCATACCCAGGATATTTCATGTGAAGTTTCATGAAAATCGGTTCCGTAGTATTCTCGGAATCGCTCTACACATTCACACACACAACGTGGCAGACACACACAGACACACACACACACACACACACACACACACCCATACACGCACGCATACACACACACTCACACACACATACACCACGACCCTCGTCTCAAATTCCCGTCTATGTTAAAACATTTAGTAATAACTTGACTAAATGTAAAAACAACAGCATTACGACTGTACTGCGCCACGACCAGGCTACGCTTGTTTTGTGCAGTTCAAAATAAGCGTTGGGAGAGCGTCGTGCAGCTTCGCGACCTAGCAGATCCCACCCCGACCACACCTCGCTCATGGAGATCCTTCCACGTTTGGCCCAATCTCTCTCTCTCTCTCTCTCTCTCTCTCTCTCTCTCTCTCTCTCTCTCTCTCTCTCTCTCTCTCTCTCTCTCTCTCTCTCTCTCTCTCTCTCTCTCTCTCTCTCCCTCCCTCCCTCCCTCTCTCCCTCCCTCCCTCCCTCCCTCTCTCTCTCTCCCTCCCTCTCTCTCTCTCTCTCTCTCTACACACACACACACCCACACACACACACACACACACACACACACACACACACAGATATATATTTAAATGTTATCACTTTGTTTTGCTGGAGATTTTAAAAATACACATACAAGTATCAAGTATCTCATGAGACTGGGAGTGTCTGCAGAAGGCTTTCAAAACTACGCGATAAATACTCTTCTTGTACAGGGGGAAACCGCTACCCCGGGGAATTGATAACGGGAATAAAACTTGATACGTGGGGGATATAAGGACAGCAGGGGGGGGGGGGGGCGAAAAAAGGAGAACGAAAGGAGAGGAGAAGAGCCAACAGCGAAGTGGCCGACTGCACGCGCTCAAACCCGATAATACAATCACGCCCTCCCCCTTGAATGGGTCGCTCTGTATACATACAGTATCACATTATCACGGAAACGCTTTACGGCATGTTTTGACCTGAAGGGACTCAAACCCACGCTGCTTTTTCAGGTCAACGATTGAGAAAAAAAGAGCAGGAAGTGGCGGAGACTATTAATTTTGAGGGCACAGTGGGGAATAGCGAAGTGGTGAGAACAGGGTGTGTGTGAGTGTGTTTGCTTTTCGCCTTCCCGGGACTTGTGCATGTCACTTTTTTCAAGAGGAACAAGAATCAAGTAAAATCATTTTCAAAATGAGAAATAAATAAAGAAGACGAAATAGAAAACCCCGGCGAGAAAGCCGGGAGTGACAACAAGTGAAGAAATTTGACGTGCAGTTTAGTTGTCCGGGTTTGTCCTTCAGTCTTCGCAGGATTTGTACATCAACGTCATATGTATTGTGTGCAAGCAGGTGACAAGTCATTGAAGCAGGTAAAACCATCATTTGTTGCTTGTGTGTATGTTTGCTTTTCGCTCGATTCTGTTTCTGCAAAACTTGCACATAATCGTAGGCTACACAGTACACAATTGTGACCCTCCACCACGAAATGAGTCGCATGTCACCTCGCGCGGTTCTGCGCTAGGCTTAAAATAAGTCCGGGGAGTGTCTGGTAACAGTGTGAGGGTCACCTTAGTCACAGGCTTATAACTCAAACAGTTTTCGCTCTTTTCTAAAACGGTTTTCACCACTGGATAGAGCATAAAAACCTCTTTAGGAAAATGTACAAATATGAAAATCATGCAAAGGTGACATGCGACTCATTCCGTGGTGGAGGGTCACAATTATGTTTGCGGAAAGAGAGGGGCGTGGTCTAAATTTGCCGGTGTGAGCCAGTTTGTGGTTAGCTGTCACTTCATGTTCTTTCTGCCTGCACTGGCTGCACAGTTTGTGGTTAGCTGTCACTTCATGTTCTGTCTGTCTGCACTGGCTGCACAGTTTGTGGTTAGCTGTCACTTCATGTTCTGTCTGTCTGCACTGACTGCACAGTTTGTGGTTAGCTGTCACTTCATTGTTCTTTCTGTCTGCACTGGCTGCACAGTTTGTGGTTAGCTGTCACTTCATGTTCTTTCTGCCTGCACTGGCTGCACAGTTTGTGGTTAGCTGTCACTTCATGTTCTTTCTGTCTGCACTGACTGCACAGTTTGTGGTTAGCTGTCACTTCATGTTCTTTCTGCCTGCACTGGCTGCACAGTTTGTGGTTAGCTGTCACTTCATGTTCTTTCTGTCTGCACTGGCTGCACAGTTTGTGGTTAGCTGTCACTTCATGTTCTTTCTGCCTGCACTGGCTGCACAGTTTGTGGTTAGCTGTCACTTCATGTTCTTTCTCCCTGCACTGACTGCACAGTTTGTGGTTAGCTGTCACTTCATGTTCTTTCTGCCTGCACTGACTGCACAGTTTGTGGTTAGCTGTCACTTCATGTTCTTTCTGCCTGCACTGGCTGCACAGTTTGTGGTTAGCTGTCACTTCATGTTCTTTCTCCCTGCACTGACTGCACAGTTTGTGGTTAGCTGTCACTTCATGTTCTTTCTCCCTGCACTGGCTGCACAGTTTGTGGTTAGCTGTCACTTCATGTTCTTTCTGTCTGCACTGACTGCACAGTTTGTGGTTAGCTGTCACTTCATGTTCTTTCTCCCTGCACTGGCTGCACAGTTTCGGAACGTACACATAAAGCATCATGTTTCATGACAAAACTATAATGCGTACACAGAACACACGCTGAGAAATGTGCAATAAGCAAAACGGACACGTTTCGTGAAGAAAACAAGTGCGATTGCGAGAACACACACGAAACTGTGCAATCAGTGCAGACAGACAGAACATGAAGTGACAGCTAACCACAAAACACAAACTCCTCTCTGTGCTGTTAGATTGCACTGTTGTCATCATAATAATCGATTGTTCTGTTTTCAGTAAATTGCACAATAAGGGTGTAATTATGTCATCATTCCACTCGTAGACTTTGAATTGATACGATATTACAAGACAATGAAGTTATACCGACTTGAGTTCTCTGTGGCAATAAAGACAATCCTCGTTTAAACAATAATTATCAATGCAGTTTAAAAACATGTTCACCAAATTACCAAAGAGCCGGTACAGATATATTATGATATGTGGATCTTGCAAAACAGTATGCTTGCGCTAACTATCATTTGAGTTGAATGTTACATTCAGTGCTGCTCAGGCCATTGTGCCCCCCCCCCCGTTCCCCTAACCTCCCACAACCCTCACATGTGTACTTTTTAACCGTATGCATACGTTTGTACAAGCTGACTGTTGAA
>NC_090252.1:60897102-60914602 GCF_037325665.1 Littorina saxatilis
ATCACTGTCTCTCATCACTGCCTCTCATCACTGCCTCTCATCACTGTCTCTCATCACTGTCTCTCATAACTGTCTCTCATCACTGTCTCTCATCACTGTCTCTCATCACTGCCTCTCATCACTGTCTCTCATCACTGTCTCTCATCACTGTCTCTCATCACTGTCTCTCATCACTGCCTCTCATCACTGTCTCTCATCACTGCCTCTCATCACTGTCTCTCATCACTGCCTGGCGAGTGAGTCCCTTTGATATTCCCGCTGGGTCTTGACTGAAATACAAGCCATACATATACAAAATCACGAGTGTTGTAACCTGGATATCCCATGAAGATCTTAAAGACAAAGTGTGACGGAAACATCAAGCTTTAGTTGTGTGTTCAGATGAGGCACCTCTGCACATACCTTATTCTAAAGGCACACACAGGGTTGTTCCAACATGAAATCTATGACGCTGTGATGATAGTCTCGGCACGTCGAGACTAAAACTCAACAATAGCACTGAACGACTCTCGCGCAAGTTCTCAAAAGCGTGGTAACCCGTTGCACATCCGTATCCTTAGCGGATTATGACTTTATTAAGTTATTCTGCAGAAAAACAGACATTCTGGAGAAAAACTGTTTGTTTCTGCAGCATTTCTGCATAATGTCATATTTCGCGAGAGCAACGTTTTTGTCTGCAGTAAAACAGTTTTACTGCAGTAAAATTGAAATCAAGAATGTTGCAGTAAAACGGTGCTGTTGTTTTACTGCAGAAAACCTGTTTACACTTTTTCTGCAACATTTTGTACTGGCTCATTATAATGTTGGAGCACGCGAGCCCCCCTCTGTCTAGAGATGGACTCATCCAGAATTACCAATAGTTGTGCGTGACACGAATGCATTTTGTCTGTCTGACTTCCTTTCCGCCGGAAGTTCAAAGTTTCAAATTAAACAATGGCACCTGTCAGCAACATTGTCACATTTTCCCAGACGAACGCAGTAGTCCACTTCGTGTTCGATTTGCTTCAGAAATTGTTCACGTTCGGCCGCCATTGTGAAGTTGAATATAATGCCCTTATGCTACACGCCTTCTGATTGGTACACTATTATACTATCCCAGGGGGCGACGAATACAAACGCTACTTTACAAGGTCGTTCGTTTTTCTCCAGAAAAAACTGTCACAGACTATTCTGAAGAAAAAGTTAATCGCAATAATGCTGCAGAAAACCAAGTAGAAATTCAGAAAAAAAACACTGTTTTACTGCAGTAAAAAAACGTACTGTGTGTGTGTGTCAGTGCCAGTGACTGTATTTTTTGTAGTTTTTATGAGTAATAATAATAATAATAAATGAGCATTTATATAGCGCAACATCATAACTGTACAAGTATGCTCTTTGCGCTTGACACATGTACAATTAAAACACAGTTATACAAGCATTTACATCTGCATTCATATGAGTTCGGCTGACAGTGTCCACTTTGTGTGTGTCAGTGCCAGTGACTGTATTGTTTGTAGTTGTTATGAGTTCGGCTGACAGTGTCCACTTTGTGTGTGTCAGTGTCAGTGACTGTATTGTTTGTATTTGTTATGAGTACAGCTGACAGTGTCCACTTTGTGTGTGTCAGTGTCAGTGACTGTATTGTTTGTATTTGTTATGAGTACAGCTGACAGTGTCCACTTTGTGTGTGTCAGTACCAGTGACAGTAGTGTTTGTAGTTGTTATGAGTTCAGCTGACAGTGTCCACTTTGTGTGTGTCAGTACCAGTGACTGTATTGTTTGTAGTTGTTATGAGTTCAGCTGACAGTGTCCACTTTGTGTGTGTCAGTGTCAGTGACTGTATTGTTAGTAGTTGTTATGAGTACAGCTGACAGTGTCCACTTTGTGTGTGTCAGTGCCAGTGACTGTATTTTTTGTAGTTTTTATGAGTTCAGCTGACAGTGTCCACTTTGTGTGTGTCAGTGCCAGTGACTGTATTGTTTGTAGTTGTTATGAGTCGGCTAACAGTGTCCACTTTGTGTGTGTCAGTGCCTGTGACTGTTGTTTGTAGTTGTTATGAGTACAGCTGACAGTGTCCACTGTGTGTGTGCCAGTGCCAGTGACTGTATTGTTTATAGTTGTTATGAGTACAGCTGCAGTGTCCACTTTGTGTGTGTCAGTGCCAGTGACTGTATTGTTTGTAGTTGTTATGAGTACAGCTGACAGTGTCCACTTTGTGTGTGTCAGTGCCAGTGACTGTATTGTTTGTAGTTGTTATGAGTACAGCTGACAGTGTCCACTTTGTATGTGTCAGTGCCAGTGACTGTATTGTTTGTAGTTGTTATGAGTTCAGCTGACAGTGTCCACTTTGTGTGTGTCAGTGTCAGTGACGGTATTGTTTGTAGTTGTTATGAGTTCAGCTGACAGTGTCCACTTTGTGAGTGTCAGTGCCAGTGACTGTATTGCTTGTAGTTGTTATGAGTTCAGCTGACAGTGTCCACTTTGTGTGTGTCAATGCCAGTGACTGTATTGTTTGTAGTTGTTATGAGTACAGCTGACAGTGTCCACTTTGTGTGTGTCAATGCCAGTGACTGTATTGTTTGTAGTTGTTATGAGTACAGCTGACAGTGTCCACTTTGTGTGTGTCAGTGCCAGTGACTGTATTGTTTGTAGTTGTTATGAGTACAGCTGACAGTGTCCACTGTGTGTGTGTCAGTGCCAGTGACCGTATTGTTTGTAGTGTTGTGAGTACAGCTAACAGTGTCCTTTTTGTGTGTGTCAGTGCCAGTGACTGTATTGTTTGTATTTGTTATGAGTACAGCTAACAGTGTCCACTTTGTGTGTGTCAGTACCAGTGACAGTAGTGTTTGTAGTTGTTATGAGTACAGCTAACAGTGTCCTTTTTGTGTGTGTCAGTGCCAGTGACTGTATTGTTTGTAGTTGTTATGAGTACAGCTGACAGTGTCCACTGTGTGTGTGCCAGTGCCAGTGACTGTATTGTTTGTAGTTGTTATGAGTACAGCTAACAGTGTCCTTTTTGTGTGTGTCAGTGTCAGTGACTGTATTGTTTGTAGTTGTTATGAGTTCAGCTGACAGTGTCCACTTTGTGTGTGTCAGTGTCAGTGACGGTATTGTGTGTAGTTGTTATGAGTTCAGCTGACAGTGTCCACTTTGTGTGTGTCAGTGCCAGTGACTAGATTAATAGTTTGTAGTTACTCGTTCTTTAACTGACAGGTTCAGCTATGAAACCGGGGGCCCCGTAGCTCAGTTGTTAGAGCACTGGACTTGTGAACGTAAGGTCGAAGGTTCGAATCCGGGACGTACACGGGTCAATGTTACGTTACGGTATCCATGTTCCACCCCTGTCTTACCACTGTGGCACGTAAAAGACATCGGTCACTCTGCCATTAGTGCAGGTGACTGATTACACCTAAATACGCAAACACCTGGGTAGCGCGACTCTGTTGTTGCAAGCTTTCCACTGGGAGGAAGCGACCACACTTTCCCAGAGATGGGACACTAAAGTAATGCAAATAAAATAAAACATGAAATGAAAATATGTGTGCAGACGCCCTGTTCCCAGCCAGTGTGGTCATCGCGATACTGACCCTGCTCGTGATGCTGGTCACTCTCACCTGTGTGCTGGCCGTCTTCTACCTCAGAGGTGTGTACAGTCCATCTGGAAAATGCATGAACATTAATTGCTTTCGAGCACCGAAGAAAAACAAAATTAGTTGACATGCTATGAAGGGAGTGATTGTGTTTGGGGTTGTTCCCACGGGACACATTTGGATATGTTTAAATTATCACAGTTGTCACAATCGGTCTTGTTGATGCACAACTCTTGTTTCACTTGAAGAATGTATACATTTTGTTATGCTGGTAGATGTTGCAGAAAGGCAAAATAATGCAGACGACCTAACACATAGACGTGTGAGTTATAAACACTGTAATGGCCACTTTCAACTTGCGCCTTCATTTTCCTTCGACTACTTACAAACACGCGACAGCGATTGACCCGACCAATCGACTTCGCTATAGTATGTGATATTTGCAGAATATGTTGAAACAAATGTGAAAAATATAGAGCCCACATCTAGCTCAGCACACACTTGCAGGGCCGGACCAAGTTCGTTTGAGGGGGGGGGGGGGGGGGGGGTTCCAACTGAAGGCAGGGGTCCAAAGTCCACATTTTTTTTTCTCTGAGAGGTACATTGGATGGGAGGGGGGGGGGGGGGTTCCGGAACCCCAGGAACCCCCCCCCCCCCCCCCCCAGATCCGGCCCTGCACTTGCACAGCACTCACAACACTTTTTCATGATCACTCCAGGTCGCAGACGGAAGCAGAAGTCACGTGACTGTGACGCCATGTCAGCCAGAAGCGGTGTGAGTGACAGGTCGTTTTACACTGTGGCGCCACTCGGGGGGCGTGGCTTCGTTCATGGGAACGGCACGGCAAAGTCAGTGCGTCCGTGGAGCGGTTACACCCCTCCGCCCACCACGACAGCGCCAGATGTACCCGGCACTCACCGGGTGGTGATGCAGTACCAGAGACCCACCGACTCTCTGCCCAATACTGGCACCTTCTCTGGTGGGTACAGTTCTCTCTCTCTCTCTCTCTCTCTCTCTCTCTCTCTCTCTCTCTCTCTCTCTCTCTCTCTCTCTCTCTCTCTCTCTGTCTTTCTCTCTCTCTCTCTGCCTATGTCTCTCTCGCTGTCTCTCTCTGTCTGTCTCTATCTGTCTCTTTCTGTCTCTCTCTCTTTCTCTCTCTCTCTTTCTTTCTCTCTCTCACTCTCTCTCTCTCTCTCTCTCTCTCTCTCTCTCTGCCTATGTCTCTCTCGCTGTCTCTCTCTGTCTGTCTCTATCTGTCTCTTTCTGTCTCTCTTTCTCTCTCTCTCTCTCTCTCTCTCTCTCTCTCTCTCTCTCTCTCTCTCTCTCTCTCTCTCTCTCTCTCTCTCTCTCTCTCTCTTTTCTTCGTGTCGACGTAATGCAATCACTGATCTAAAAAAAATAATAGATAGCGCACAGTCAATGAAACAGCGTAACCAGAGTGCCGCCATCATACCATACCCCACCACACTGACAAACATGCATGGTCAAAGGGAAATAATCGTAGTTTCGAGAGTTGGCAGTAGTCTTCTCTGCTTTAAATGCGATCTGCATCCCTCGTAATGTTTTCGCAGTTTGTGATTAAGGAAATGGAAGTAAATTGGTTTCTCAATTGGTGCGATTTTACGCTGTCGACCTAGCATGGCGGTATTAAAGGGCATGGCAAGATGAGGATTGGTAACATCCGGTTGACTCAACGTTGTGATAGCCAATAAGAAGGGACGCGCTATCCATTCATTTTAGATCAGTGATTACAACTGATGATTGCTCGCTCTGTGAGCTATCGCTAACCACACTTCCCTCTTGGGTCAGGGGAGACAACAGAGAGACACGGGAAAGGTTTCTTGAGCACACATGTATTGCTTGACTCAAGTTGGTGGGGGGCGGGTGTTGGTGGGGCTGGGGGCGGGTGTTGGTGGGGCTGGGGGCGGGTGTTGGCGGCGGGGAGTGGGAAGGAGGGGGAGGCCTGCACCAAAGCGTCTGAGTGGTTGTAACAGACTAACCACACCGTGTTCGCTGTGTGTGTGTGTGTGTGTGTGTGTGTGTGTGTGTGTGTGTGTGTGTGTGCGTGTGTGTGTGCGTGCATGCGTGTGCGCGCGCGCGCGTGTGTGTGTGTGTGTGTGTGTGTGTGTGTGTGTGTGTGTGCAGACCGAGGCTACACCTCATGGTCCAGTGGCCACTACCAGGAGCCGTGGACCAAACCAGTGACTGACCAGGAGGCACTGACCAGGAAGACCGGACTGACGTCACACAGCAGAGAGGCGTTCAAGGTGGACTTTGATTCAGCTTCCTTCACCACCCCCTCCCCCTCCCCTTTTCCGGCTACATCCACTCAGGACACAGGCTTTGTCCTCCAAGAAGTAGTTGTGTGACGTTAGCGGCCTGATGACGTTTTGAATTTCGATTGCGTACGATGTATTGCATTGAGATTTCGTACGATGACATTTTGAGCTGTGATGACCCGCGATGAGGTTTCACTCTTGATGTGGTACGAGAGCGTCGTACATCGGTCTCAGATTGGAGGCATAGCGAGGTGTGACGTTGTGAGAGACTGCGTCACACAATTTGGTTGAACTGTTGTTTGTGAAAGTGGTTGACGTCCACGATCTGGTTAGATTGAATGACGCTTGAAGCGTAATTTGATATGGTTTCGTCGTCTTTCTGTCTCAGCTACATAAGGGAAGAAGTGTAACCTGATGACACGATGTTGTTGATCAGGGGCGGGGTTCGTGGGACAGCAACACAGTCGGCTAACTGCAGCTGAACGGGTGAAATGCAGTTATTCAACGAAATCGGGTTTCGTAAAACAAATGTAAGTGGGACTGTGCCTGTCTACACGGGAAGGTGCCTGATTATAGTTCTGCTCTCCCCTAGCACCGCTTTCGGATAATCGAAGTCGGTTGACGAAGCGAAGGTACCTGCATTATAGTTCTGCTCTCCCCTAGCACCGCTTTCGGATAATCGAAGTCGGTTGACGAAGCGAAGGTACCTGCATTATAGTGCTGCCCTCCCCTAGCACCGCTTTCGGATAATCGAAGTCGGTTGACGAAGCGAAGGTACCTGCATTATAGTTCTGCTCTCCCTAGGCCCTAGCACCGCTTTCGGATAATCGAAGTCGGTTGACGAAGCGAAGGTACCTGCATTATAGTTCTGCTCTCCCTAGGCCCTAGCACCGCTTTCGGATAATCGAAGTCGGTTGACGAAGCGAAGGTACCTGCATTATAGTTCTGCTCTCCCCTAGCACCGCTTTCGGATAATCGAAGTCGGTTGACGAAGCGAAGGTACCTGCATTATAGTTCTGCTCTCCCCTAGCACCGCTTTCGGATAACCGCAGTCGGTTGACGAAGCGAAGGTACAACTGTTAGTTTGACCACCGCGAGTCCATAAAACCAGATGTTGGTTTTGTGGAAGAATGGTTAACGTCATCTGTCTCATAAAAAATTGTCTCATCCGCACTTCGGGCAGCGCAATTCGAAGGAAGTATAACTGCAAAACCGCATTTGTGTAAAAGCAATATTAATGCTTTGCCTATCACAGACACAGGGAGAGAACTGTCTCGCTATATATCCACCAGGTACAAACACAGATGTGTTCATCCTAAGCTAAAGGCAGCGCTGGTACGCTTGACGGCACAAGCAACATTTTAGTCGTCTGTACGCCTGTCCGTCATTCAGTCAAATGTGTGTCTGCGTGTTTGCTTGTGATTGATTTTAATGTCTCATATATATCTAACATGCTTTGAGAATGTATGATGAGAAATAATGATATAAGGAGGGAATATGCTTGTTATCGTTACTTTTTTCAGCATTACTTGCTTGTGATAGTGTATAGATCTATATGCATTCCTGTTGCAGCATCTACAGCTGAATTATTAAATGTTGCTGTGTTTCTTTAAATAATGTAGTCTCTGAGTTTTTTTAAGACACAGAATATATGTACAGTCTCCCAATCTTATTATCAAAAAGAAGATATATTTGAGAGAGAGAGAGAGAGAGAGAGAGAGAGAGAGAGAGAGAGAGAGAGAGAGAGAGAGAGAGAGAGAGAGAGAGAGAGAGAGAGAGATAGAGAGAGAGAGAGAGAGAGAGAGAATGCGAAAGTTTAATTGCTAGGCCATTGGCCCCTTGCAATGGGGGAGGAGGGGAAGGGAAATCGGTGTACATATATTTTTGAAACCATGAATCGTTTAACAATGCACCGATCATAGGGATGGTTCAAAATGTCCATCCCTTTCCCGACATGGTAGTTTCCGCGTCAGTGTTCGTATTGTCCGTTTGTTCTGTGTAATGCAAATTACACTGTTCTCCCAAATGTCAACATGAGAACAAAAGTCCCGAATTACACCCACAACATCGATACGATATCCGATATTTTGCTGTCAACCGAGGTAAAATTTAGTCACATCCCGGAGTGCAGACACTTCATGAAGAGCAGATCGAAGTTGATCGTCAAATTTTCTCCTGTCTACGGGTGAACCATGCCGAAGCTTGTCAATGTACTCCTGCTCTTCTCGTGGCATGTGGCGAGCTGCTTGCTTGATCAACCAGTACATGCATGGACTTCCGTCAGTACTGCAATCGGTGACCAACACAAAATCGTCGGTTTCACAAAGCAGTGATTGTCTGTCACCTGAGTTGTCATGAACCACCCTTCGGAAAGAATTGTTTCTGTGCACATTTTTCACTGCACGCACAGCTGATCTGTCCTTTAGTCCTGACACATACTCCTTTACAGCTGGCAGACTGTAGCCTAGGTCAGATGCCTTTTCCTCTGTTGTATCCAGTGTTTGTGTACATTCTCTTGTCTGAGACTTTGTTTTTAATAACCATGTATCCAAAAAGGACACACAACGCGACTCAGTGGCCCGTGGCGACAAACACACGGCGTCAGCTTCACCCTGTCTATTGTTATCACACCCAGTCGAAATGGTGTCAGCCGTGCGTGCGACACGTGCACTAATGTCACTATCGCTGTGTTGTGTGTCATTTTCACATTCCTGCGGTTGTTGTTGCTGAATTATTTGTGGTCTCGAAACAATGGAAG
This sequence comes from Littorina saxatilis, assembly GCF_037325665.1. Classification (NCBI taxonomy): domain Eukaryota; kingdom Metazoa; phylum Mollusca; class Gastropoda; order Littorinimorpha; family Littorinidae; genus Littorina; species Littorina saxatilis. The sequence continues at coordinate 60,905,709 of NC_090252.1, forward strand.
GCTTGAACAGTGAAGAAATGTCATGACTTGCCTTCAATATGTCGTCACGGGTTTCTTCTTCTTTCTTTCTCTTTCGTTCTTCGGCTCGCTGCCTGTCACGCTGAAGCTGGCTTGGCGGTTTTCGGCGAAAATGCTGAGTCATGGCTGGCCGGTCCGAGTCAGAAGCTGACATTAGTCGCAGGACAACTGTAGTTTTAGTGCCTTCAGCACTAACTTTCCACGAACAGACGGTGTTTTCCTTGAGCAGGGCTTCCAGTGTACCCTCAAGAGCTGTTGGGAGTCCAACACCTTGCATTTTAAGGAAATATTGAGCGTTTCTTTCAGTTAAATCGAGAGCTCGAAATTGTCCGCCCTGCTGCTCGAAGATCTCGCGAGACCCCCAGAGAGAGAGAGAGAGAGAGAGAGAGAGCTATAACGACAAGAAATGTTTAAGTAGTTTTGTGGTGGGGAGGGGGGGGGGGTGGTGACGATAAATACAGGTTCAAAGTTACGAGATTGATATATAGAATAACAGTCACGAACCAAACCTATTCAGCATTCTCGTTATTGTCGCAACTGATTAACTACTGTAAGTGGTGGGCTGCGTCCGTTAGCTCGGGACAGACCCACTACTGAACACCGTCGAAGTGACTCAGCAGAAGTGCAGTGTCATCTTCCGAGGGTAGCCTACCGCAGCGACCCGACATCCCCCCCCCCCCCCCCTGGAGCGTCTGTAAAATCGACAAGTCTGGCAGCGGAACGAAATTCAGAGGTGGTTGGAGCAGCGAGTGCAGGGACGGGGCGGTGTGAGAGCACAACGGGACAAGGGAACAAGTGTAAAGACGAAACAAAACAAAAATTAAAAAAAATAAAAAATACTGTAAGTGAATTGACAAGATCCGACAATAAATCTGCAGAGTCTGTCTGGGGTGTGAATACTTTTGCCTTTATTTGGTTACACTTTCTACACGTGCTCCCGGTACATGTTTTGTTCAGAAACACACCTCGCCAATGACTGACCTCAATTTGCATAGCTTATGGGGCCGTCACATGCGCAATTCAATCGTGCGATTTACCCTGTTGCACACGGGCGACTGAGTCGTGGAAAATAGCTACGACAAGTCTGCGACTCAGTCTCATGCGATTCCCTCGTAGCTTTGAGCTTTAGAACTTGTTCTATTCCTGCGACCCAGTCGTCAGTCAATCGCAGGGGCAGAGCCAATCAGAACGCGTCGTTGCGGCCTTCACGCTGTGACGTACAACATGGCGGGCAGTTGCGGACAGCGTCTCTTCGTCGATTCAAAACTTATTGGAAGAACAGTTTCTTACTCAGATATAAAGGAGACGTTTTAGGCGTGTACAGCGGTCGGGAAACATTAATTGCAACTGTCTGGGAACTTTATTTCTCGCAAAGGCGTAATGCTGAAATAGAAAGGTAGAGCGATGTTCGAACATTAGCGTCTGCTCTCGCAAAGCGCGTTTGCAGTGTTCACTGTGACACGTCACTTCCGCCCCGCTCGCGTGGAGTTATCGTTCGTCAATCGTTCGTCTATCGTTCATCGTGTGACGGGTCAATGGCCTACGATGTGATGTGCGATCGGCTCAAGATTGAATCGCGCGATTGAATCTCAACGATTGAATCGCGTATGTGACTGAAGCTTTGAGGGCAGTTCTTATTGTACCGAACATTTAGTAAACTGCCGTTGGAATTTGCAAAAACTGTCTTACTTCGTCTTGTAACTTGAATTCCCATACACTGTTACAGAAAGCTCACTTGTGCAGTTCAGTGTATACAATTGCAACGCATGTTTACGTGTTTTGATGAGATTGAAAGTCTCATTTATATGTAGGTTGTTAGTGTTGATGTTGATAATATGGAGTTTTTGTGTATAGTTGTTGGAAACTTTATTTTGAATTCAAGTTCTGAAAAAGAGAGGAGACAATTAACCCTCTTGCCATGTTTGGACTTGTTATGTTGACCCTGTCCTTTCTTTAACGTCTAACAGATCATTAACACACACGGGCTAATTAGTTTAAATCATACACAGTTTGAAGACAAAATAAACACATATTTTTGTGAAAAGCTTTCTTTAATGATTACTTTAGTATTATAAATCTGGCAGCAAAAAAAACACACGATGTGTAGTATCTTTTGTTTGAGGGAATATCAATGAATGTAACATTTATAAGCAGCATGTTGTTGTTGTATGGTTGTTTACATCCTCGTTTTTTTCTCTGTATCGGTATTATGACTACTGTTTAATGTGTTTAACTTCATAAGCAACATTCCGCTTTGCTCAGCTCATTTGTCTGGCGCTTGACTTTCTGCGTTTAATAAATATTTGCAGTTTGGAGTCAACAGTCATTCTTATTGTATGTCTTTATTGTATTCATACTTGTATAACCTCTCTCTCTCTCTCTCTCTCTCTCTCTCTCTCTCTCTCTCGCTCTCTCTCTCTCTCCCCACACCCCGTTGAAATGAACCTTGTTTGTTTAATCAAAAAAATTGCTTACGTCTTACGTCTCTCTCTCTCTGTCTCTCTGTGTCTCTCTCGCTCTTTGTCTCTCTCGCTCTCTCTCTGTCTCTCTCTGTGTATCTTTCTCTCTCTCTCTCTCCCTCTCTCTCTCTCTCTCTCTCTCTCTCTCTCTCTCTCTCTCTCTCTTTCAATCTCTTTTTCTCTCTCGCTCGCCCCCACACACTTACACTCACTAACAAACAAGCACACACACACACACACACACACACAAACACACACACACACATGCACATACACACACACACACACACACACACACACACACACACACACACATACATACACTGAGACCTGTATACAAAATACAAAGAAATACAAAGAAGTATTTCTATCAGGATTTGTAAAACGTCCCTTTTATAGAAAGAAAAGAACAAATGCAACCAGTGCTTCTGGGGGGATTAGTTTATTCATAAGAGAAAACATATCTTCAAACTTCCAAATCCTACAAAAAAGCAACAGTGACATTATTTGGCTAAAAGTTCAAAAGGATAACAAAGAACACAACATTTATTTAGGGTGTGTATATATTCCGCCCGAATCGTCATCCTTTGGAAAAGATTTTACTGAGGAATTGTGGGACAAGTTAGAGAATGACTTAGATGAATTAATACCCAAAGGTAACGTGATCTTATGCGGAGACTTCAATGCAAGAACGGGTGAACTGATCGATTATCTACAGTTAGATAGCGAAAGTCTTAGGTATTCTTTGCCATCGACTTATTGCTTTGACTATCTACATGAAAGACATTCTTCAGATAAGGTCATACAAAAACAAGGTAGAAGGTTGATAGATTTGTGCCATAATAATAACATGTATATACTTAATGGAAGGTCCTTGGGAGACTTAAGTGGGCGATACACATGTTATACACCCCAGGGTTGTAGTGTAGTAGACTATTTTCTTTGTTCTCATGAACTAATCAAGGATGTAATACATATGAAAGTAAAAGATTTAACTGTATATTCAGATCATTGTCCTTTAGAACTAAGAATTCGAATTCCGTTCAAAGACAAAAATGCCAATGTTAAACCTAACATCAATTGTAAACATAATAAATGTTCAATTAATAACCAAGGAAAAGCAGAAGATATAATATATCAGTGGGACAGCAATTCACAAGTTAAATTCAAACAGGAGTTAGACACACGAGACATGAAACATTTACTTCAGAACATAAACGACGAAATTGAAACAATGCATACATGTGAAGAGAAATATTACTCAGACGAGTGTGTTAACAATTTAACAGACAAAATAACAGCAATGCTAAACACGGCTGCAAAAAAATGCTTGAACAAGAAAATCAAGAACCGCAATTTTACGAAAAAGAATAGAAAACATAAAAAATGGTTCGATAGTGACTGTTTTTTTTACAAAGGAGAGAATTAAAATCATTATTAAATGCTCTAAATAGATACCCTTATGATGTAAATTTATGTCAGAAATACTACTCAAAAAGAAAAAAATACAAAGCAATATTAAAGAAAAAGAAAAGGATTTTTAAAGATAATTTAGTAAAGAAATTGAATGACGAATTTAATAACGATCCAAGTGCTATGTGGAAAACTCTAAAAGAGTTAAAGACGATGGGTGAAGTCAATACAACTAAAAAATGTGCAATCAATCCAATGGAATGGATTGATCATTTAGAGAAATTGATAGGAACAGAAACTAAAGTTTCTGATGAAAGAAAATACATAGTAAATGAGGAATTAAAGAAGATGCATACACATTGTTATACACCTATTTTAGATGACCCCATAACAGAGAAAGAATTAAAAAAGAATGTAAAACGTTGAAAAATAAGAAGTCATCCGGAAAAGATAGAATAACCAATGAAATTATAAAAGCAAGTTTAGATCATATGACTAAAATATTAGTTAATCTATTCAACATTATTCTTACAAGTGGTAACTATCCTACAGAATGGAAGACTGGAATAAGTGTACCATTGCATAAAAAAGGAGATCCAATGAATCCGAGTAACTATAGAGGAATCACTCTTAGTAGTAATTTGGGAAAATTGTTTTGTAAAATCATAAATTCAAGAATCAACAACTTTTTAGAAAAAAAGAATATTTTGATAAAAGAACAAGCTGGGTTTCGAAAAGGATACCGAACGATGGATCAAATATTCATTCTGAAGAAAATTGTAGACGATATTATCAATACTAAAAATGGTAGATTATATGGATGTTTCGTAGATTTTCAAAAAGCTTTTGATAACGTTTGGCATGATGCACTTTTACTTAAGATATACAAAACCGGCATAAGAGGTAAATGCTGCAATATAATCGAAAACATGTATATTAATACAAAGATATGCACACAAATGCAAGGTGGATATTCACCAGATGTATTGGTTAAAAAAGGAGTACATCAAGGAAATACATTAAGCCCAACTCTTTTTAATATTTTCATTAATGATATAACAGATGGAATGCCTGACGTTGATTCGCCATACATTAACCAGAATACAAAAATATCGTGTCTACTGTATGCAGATGATCTAGTACTTCTTTCAAAATCAAAAATAGGATTACAAAATAAGTTAGATTATCTAAATAACTATTGCCTACAGTCACTAACAACTAAATATGCAGGAATAATATCAAAACAATCCAATAACAACACTAGGAAACCAAAGAAATGAAGTCCAACCCACAACAAAAATAATGTAGTTGGAAGCAAACAAGAACAAATTCCAAAAATAATGAAGTGTCACAATCACTACAACTGCATAATAAATCAAACCCAAAATATCTTAAGTACCAAATCTACAACAATAGCGAAATAAAATAAAAACTTGAACTAATTAAAATCTATCTCAAAATACTACAACTAATCAAATTACCTTAATTAAATACAACAAACTTACAAAGTCAATAAAACCAATCCACAAATAGTAGAAAAAAACCAAAGTTTTACAAAAATGCAAACACAAGTAAATACTTAAGACTAATCAACAATCTAAATACGAAATTAGAAAACCAAACTAAAATAAGTAAAGTTCAACTAAAAGAAACGCAGTTGGAAGCAAAATACAAACGAAGTTCCAACAAAAAATTTATGAAGTGAAACAATCCATATTAAACTAAAAAAAAAAATTCAAAGTTTTAAATAGTAGCTTAAAATAACTATATATACAACTACTAATGAAGTTAACCTAATTTAAGTCAACGAGACAACAAACTCAATAAACCAAAAAAAATAAAAAAATTAATAAAACAACTGAAATAAATTTCAAAGTCAGCAAGACCCTAAATGAACAAAATTAATCAAAGTTAAACAACCTAACAAAGGCAAAGGGCAATAAACAACAGATAGATCCCTATTCCAAAGTAGAGAAGAAACAAAAATTTAACAAAATGAAAGTATAGAAAAGAGCAAGGAAAGAGAAATGAAAGACCCCACAGGAAGAAAAATGAGGCTAATCCCTCAGTGCTTAGAACTATACAGTAAGCACTACCGTAAAACTGGAGACGGTAACAGTACAAAACAGGACATGAACGACACAATTACTCAATCTGAAAAATCTCTGTCTGCGTGACCTACTGCCAAAAAATTCGAAAAACCCAACACAGGGGACAAAATTAAATTTAGTAATGCAGGGATACAATTACAAATTTTTACTGACACAGAGTAATCGGGGTCACCAAATGTTACGGCTGGAATTTTTGTGTGTATGTCTGTATGTATGTATATTCACTCCTATCAGAAATTGTGCGTGCTTCTCTCTGTTTACTACCTAATCTTCCCACACACACACAACACTCCAACCAGGCACAAAGACAAGAACACGGTTACGGCCCTTTGCCCTTGTTCCTCTATTGAAATATTCAATCAACACACATAAACATTATTTCCCATGCATTCTACAAATCACTCTCACTCAACATAGAAGTTTCTATTTCTGTCAGGATACAGAAATCTAGCCGCACAGAAATACACACATGTTACTTTCTCATGCAGTCTATAATTCACGCGCACACACGTAGAACACTTCAAGCTTTGTTCCTTGAGAGCCTGTCTGTCTCACTACACACGAAGTCATTGTCTCAGGCAATACTTCTGTCAATTGTCATTTCTGTTACACACAGATAAAAAGTCACGAACGCTCTACGTCTCGTGTTTGTTAACTTGGGGAACTTATCTCCGCACAGCTCTCTCGCTGGTTACGTCTTTCCAGTCGTACTCACACACTTCAGTGGCACGCACTGGTCCACACCACCCACGCAAACTGTCTTCGCGTGGTGGAATGGGACGGGGTCCCCGTTCTTCAGCGCTTCACGCTGACTCCCTCCTGCGCTCCCGAATCTCACGGCTCAGGACGCAAAGGCGGAACCTCCCGTCTCGTCTCCCCACTTCCGCGACCCACTCGGCCCGGGATGCTAAAATACACAAGTTTAAACTACCATAAGTCTCCATACCTGAATAAACTTTTCTACTCAATAATACTGCCGTTCTACCGTCAACTAACTTATGCGGTTACAGTATATACACCCGCTTACTCATAAGCGACTTCATTTCCGAAAAACATGAAAACATTCTCTTTTCAACAATGGCTGACAACAGCGCACGCTTTTCAGCCAATTCACACATGACTCTCCCGGTCATTTCTCAAGTCAATATTTCCGAGCAAAATAATATCTCCGAGCAAAATACAATTCAATAAATACCTGTAAACACAGCAGTTGAATCCTGCGATTCAATTCCGCGGCACGAGTCCCAACGACCTCCAGCGCCCGGTGAGAAACTTTACCAAAAAGAGACCCGTCTTCTTCCTTCAACGGTCTGTAAAGCTCTGCCTGTCCTACGGTCTATAAAACGCGACCTCAGTTAATACTCTTCTCTGATTGGTCACATCTCACACATGACAGCACTGCACTGCACGAGTGATATTTTACTGTGCGGTGCCTACTCAAAGTTTGTGGCCCATGAAATTTTGTACACCTGCGTCACATAACTCCAATATAAAATTATGTGCAAATCCGTTTATCACATATATACATCAATTATATGACTCAATGTTGCACCATCCGACAGAAACGCCATGGCTACAATTTGTTAGACAATCTCTTTGTAACTTAGGTTTTAGTCACGTTTGGCATAACCAATCTACATTAAACGTACACAAATTAAAGTTTGCCATTGACAAAAAACAACAAGAGGAATATATACGATACTGGACAAAAGAAAAATCAGATACATATTCCAGACTTAAGTTTTATTCTATGATCAGTAAATCTTACGAAATGCAGTCATACTTAATACAAATTAAGAATAATAAACACAGAAAGATGTTAAGCAGATTAAGGACTAGCACACATTGTCTAAAAATTGAAAGTGGAAGACATCAGAATATCCCTAAAGAAAATCGTCTTTGTATTGAATGCAATGTCATAGAAGATGAAATACATTTTCTAGATAAATGCAATAAATATGTTAAATTAAGGGATGAATTTAAAGAAGATGCTTCACATATCAATATGAAATATGCTAACAAAAATCCAAGTAACTTATTTTTAGAAGACGAAGTTCAAGTTCGTCTTGGCAAATTTGTTACGGATTGTTTTAGCATTGTATAATGCATTATTTGTTGTTTGTTGTGTCAATAACTTTACTGGTTCATGACAATAAACATTATTCTATTCTATTCTATATTCTATTCTATTCTATTCTATTCACACACATACACACACATACATACACAAACGCATACGCACACACACACACACACACACACACACACACACACACACACACACACAAACACACACACACACACACATACACACACAAACGCATACATAACACACATTCACGAGGAGTTACTTATTTTGTTCACGAAAGTTCACACATATATACACAAACGCACATTACACACACACACACCCACACACACACACACACATGTACACACACACATGCATGCACGCACACACACACATACACACACACACACACACACACACACACACACACACACACACACACACATTGACTCACACAAATGTCATACACACAAAACACACACTCATACGCACATAGACCGGCACGGTTGGCCTAATGGTAAGGCGTCCGCCCCGTGATCGGGAGGTCGTGGGTTCGAACCCCGGCCGGGTCATACCTAAGACTTTAAAATTGGCAATCTAGTGGCTGCTCCGCCTGGCGTCTGGCATTATGGGGTTAGTACTAGGACTGGTTGGTCCGGTGTCAGAATAATGTGACTGGGTGAAACATGAAGCCTGTGCTGCGACTGTTGTCTTGTGTGTGGCGCACGTTAAATGTCAAAGCAGCACCGCCCTGATATGGCCCTTCGTGGTCGGCTGGGCGTTAAGCAAACACACAAATACTCACATAGACAGACGGACACA
>NC_090252.1:60919602-60957102 GCF_037325665.1 Littorina saxatilis
ATTCCGTGAGTATACAGACATACATACATACATACATACATACATACAGACATACATACATACATACATACATACATACATACATACATACATACATACATACATACATACATACATACATACATACATACATACATACATACATACATACATACATACATACATACATACATACATACATACATACATACGTACATACACACATACACCAGACCCTCGTTTCGATTCCCGGTCAACGTTAACACATTTAGTCAAAACTCGGTAACCATGGTCTACGCCGCGTGTGCGCCTACTCAAGATAACAGATACAAAGAAGCAAGTCATAGGTTTATAGTTTTTGAACTGAATGTCGTTTCCCCCGGACGGTTGCAAACAATAATATTAATTCATCTGCAAACAGGATTCGTCGCCTTTCTTAAATTGCAAACTCGCTCAACAAAGACAACACATTAAAATTATCTTTTACAAAACAATTACACATAAAACTACAAAATATTTTGGTGAAAATTAAAACGAATTCGAGGGGAAAAACTCTGGTTGTCTAAGCCCCGGTTGTACGTTTACAGTTTCGCGTTCAGCTTATTTCAAGTTGTTCAGAAACAATCTCGTTAGTTCAAGCACTGCTGAAAAGTTTCGGCATTTGTTCACTATCCAAAATGTGCCGTTGAAGTACTACAATTACACGTAGCGGATATATTTAATGTCCTTGGCTTGATATATGGGATGATGAGTTCACGCAGTTTCAAAATTGTACGGTAAATATTCTTCTGACTTTTATGCTCATTCAGGAAAACAATCTAAATTCGGAAATTGACGCAAAAATACGAGATTTGGGCCTGAGTGATAGCCACACTGACGCGGTTTTAGCCCTCCGGATTTTAAATTGTTGATTTTTCTGGATGATCTTGCATTAAAAAAAACTCCTCTGACACTACATGCGTTGAGACAGCAATGACAGAGAGTGAGGAGGGTGCAAGTCGGATGAGTGTGTCCACTGCTCAGTGTCAAACAGCAATGACAGAGAGTGAGGAGGGTGCAAGTCGGATGAGTGTGTCCACTGCTCAGTGTCAAACAGCAATGACAGAGAGTGAGGAGGGTGCAAGTCGGATGAGTGTGTCCACTGCTCAGTGTTAAACAGCAATGACAGAGAGTGAGGAGGGTGCAAGTCGGATGAGTGTGTCCACTGCTCAGTGTCAAACAGCAATGACAGAGAGTGAGGAGGGTGCAAGTCGGATGAGTGTGTCCACTGCTCAGTGTCAAACAGCAATGACAGAGAGTGAGGAGGGTGCAAGTCGGATGAGTGTGTCCACTGCTCAGTGTTAAACAGCAATGACAGAGAGTGAGGAGGGTGCAAGTCGGATGAGTGTGTCCACTGCTCAGTGTTAAACAGCAATGACAGAGAGTGAGGAGGGTGCAAGTCGGATGAGTGTGTCCACTGCTCAGTGTCAAACAGCAATGACAGAGAGTGAGGAGGGTGCAAGTCGGATGAGTGTGTCCACTGCTCAGTGTCAAACAGCAATGACAGAGAGTGAGGAGGGTGCAAGTCGGATGAGTGTGTCCACTGCTCAGTGTTAAACAGCAATGACAGAGAGTGAGGAGGGTGCAAGTCGGATGAGTGTGTCCACTGCTCAGTGTCTAACAGCAACGACAGAGAGTGAGGAGGGTGCAAGTCGGATGAGTGTGTTCACTGCTCAGTGTCAAACAGCAATGACAGAGAGTGAGGAGGGTGCAGGTCGGATGAGTGTGTCCACTGCTCAGTGTTAAACAGCAATGACAGGGAGTAGGGAGGGTGCAAGTCGGATGAGTGTGTCCACTGCTCAGTGTCAAACAGCAATGACAGAGAGTGAGGAGGGTGCAGGTCGGATGAGTGTGTCCACTGCTCAGTGTTAAACAGCAATGACAGGGAGTAGGGAGGGTGCAAGTCGGATGAGTGTGTCCACTGCTCAGTGTCAAACAGCAATGACAGAGAGTGAGGAGGGTGCAAGTCGGATGAGTGTGTCCACTGCTCAGTGTCAAACAGCAATGACAGAGAGTGAGGAGGGTGCAAGTCGGATGAGTGTGTCCACTGCTCAGTGTCAAACAGCAATGACGGAGGGTGAGGAGGGTGCAAGTCGGATGAGTGTGTCCACTGCTCAGTGTCAAACAGCAATGACAGAGAGTGAGGAGGGTGCAAGTCGGATGAGTGTGTCCACTGCTCAGTGTCAAACAGCAATGACAGAGAGTGAGGAGGGTGCAAGTCGGATGAGTGTGTCCACTGCTCAGTGTCAAACAGCAATGACAGGGAGTAGGGAGGGTGCAAGTCGGATGAGTGTGTCCACTGCTCAGTGTTAAACAACAATGACAGAGAGTGAGGAGGGCGCAAGTCGGATGAGTGTGTCCACTGCTCAGTGTCAAACAGCAATGGCAGAGAGTGAGGAGGGTGCAAGTCGGATCAATCAATCAATCAATCAATATGAAGCTTATATAGCGCTTATTCCGTGGGTACAGTTCTTAGCGCTTGTTGAAGAGTTGTCAACACAGGACTAACAAAGAAACTAACATCTACAGACGGACACGAAACCTATCACACACTAGCAAACCCTGATAAACATACAACAAACAACTGTTTAACAACAATGTGCACATCAATAGCTAGGTCCAAACAAAATAATATTAAGCACAAAGAAAACACCTCTCACAGAGCACAGCACAAGAATGTCTTTTGGGGCACTACACATCACGTCGAACATGAAAGTCGCAGCCAGATGAGTGTGTCCACTGCTTAGTGTCAAAGCTCCTACTTTTGAGATATTCTTCGAATTTGTACAATATACTTTAAAAAGCGTAAAGGTAAAACGACTTGACCAACATACTTGACACTTGAAAGTATCACCTAACGTCCCAGGCTAATGTACACCCTACATGAAATAAATCAATGAAGTAATTTAGTAACATAGTTGTGTAGAGGTTATGACGGTGTATATCCTTGTTTGCGACTAAAAGACAAATCGTTGCTTCCACAATGCTCTGACCGGAGCAGCATCTTTAACAGAGATGTTCCACTGTAGTACAAACTAGACCGAGCAGCATCTTTAACAGAGATGTTCCACTGTAAAACTAACTATACCGAGCAGCATCTTTAACAGAGATGTTCCACTGTAGTACTAACTAGATCGAGCAGTATCTTTAACAGAGATGTTCCACTGTAGTACTAACTAGATCGAGCAGTATCTTTAACAGAGATGTTCCACTGTAGTACTAACTAGATCGAGCAGTATCTTTAACATAGATGTTCCACTGTAGTACTAACTAGACCGAGCAGGATCTTTAACCCGTCGCGATATAACCTTGAATGGTTGAAAACGACGTTAAACACCAAATAAAGAAAGAAAGCATCTTTAACAGAGATGTTCCACTGTAGTACTAACTAGACCGAGCAGCATCTTTAACAGAGATGCTCCACTGTAGTACTAACTAGACCGAGCAGCATCTTTAACAGAGATGTTCCACTGTTGTTCTAACTTGACCGAGCAGCATCTTTAACTTGTCGCGATATAACCTTGAATGGTTGAAAACGACGTTAAACACCAAATAAAGAAAGAAAGCATCTTTAAAGGTCCTCGTCTACATTTTCTCACAGAAATTGAGATTTGACCGCTAAAATGTTTAATCCATTCACTAACACTTTCAAAAAAACACCCCCCTCCAATCAGAAAGGACGGAGCAAGTGTAGCCGTTTGAAAATTCATTGATCTATTCCATCGTAGTAGGATATCCTTATTTGGAACATAATCGTAGTAGGATATCCTTATTTGGAACATAATGTAAACCGGACGTTTTCAAAGTGCTCAACCACCCAGAATTCCTAGCGGTGAGCAGCCGCTGGCTTGGCGAAAGTTCTCTGGTAAGTTCTTGTTATCAATTATGCAATACATTCATGTCGTATAAGACTTTTAAGTGGCTGCAAACAAGGCTTCATAATGCAACAAAACAGTTTCAAGCAATGTGTTTGCTCTGTTCACGTACTGTGTTCGTCATTCGTAGATATTAAATCTTTGCCGAGTTGACGCATTTTAGGGAACCTCTCAAAAGTCAGTTTTACGCTTACAGCATTGCACATTACGGTACTTTATGTTTCATGGCGGTTTACAAAGAGGCTCTGCTTAATGATTCGGTTCAGCAATTAAGGAGTCATCATAAAAATAAAGCAAAAGCATAGGTCTAACGCTAACTGAATGTTTCGAGAGGCACAGTTCCGACACAGTGACACACGTACACTGACAATGAAATCTAAAACGCTTGCAATCGATCTAAATTTGTATTTCTGCACACACAAAAAACATTTCGACTACAAAATAAGGATCGGAATCAAAAACTATTGTATTTTCCAACAAGAGTCCTTGATGTGTGTGCTTTCATTTTTAATGAGTTTACGTAGACTACTACCCGTAACATCGATGTCAGAATCGCCATTGATTTTCCTGCAATACTAACAACTACAGATCTAACTGAATCAGTTGAATCAGAGATCTAGATTCTCCGGTCGAATCTTAGACCGAGCAGCATCTTTAACAGAGATGTTCCACTGTAGTACTAACTAGACCGAGCAGCATCTTTAACAGAGATGTTCCACTGTAGTACTAACTAGACCGAGCGGAAGAATAATCACTCACGATGGCTCTGGGAGTGTTTTAGGTGTGGAGTCGGTGAACCACTCATGTAGATAGTACTTGAGGCAATACATGGCGTTATTGTACCTCAACGTCATGTAATCCATAAGCCAGTCATCCTTATGTGGATCCAATTTAACTTGGACACTTTCCAGCCTTTTGATCAGGACACTGGCCCTCTGTTTGACCAAACAGGTGGGGGGGGGGGGGGGGTATAAGTTTTTTTGCCGAAAAAAATAGAGAGAGAGAAAGAAAAAGGGGGAGCGGGAGGGTGGGTGACAGAGAGAGAGAAAGAGAGAGACAGAGAGAGAGAGAGAGAGAGAGAGAGAGAGAGAGAGAGAGAGAGAGAGAGAGAGAGAGACAGAGAGAGAGAGAGAGAGAGAGAGAGCGCATAATATCCACTAAAGAGGCATTAAACCTGTCCTTAAACAAATACTAAACACATAATATCCACTAAAAAAGGCATTAAACCTGTCCTTAAACAACTACTGAACACATAATATCCACTAAAGAGGCAAACACATGGAATGAATTGATAGATACAACATGCTAAATGCAACCGATATTAAATGTAACAAATTAGTGAAGAGAATGCGAGATCAATTCCACTCAAATTTTTATGTATAAGAGTTGTGGTGTAAGCGTATTAACGAGGTTTTTTTGCAACCAGTCTTCGCCCAGAGGGGGATTTCTCTAATCACAAATATACACGGACATTCGGATAGGAAAAAAAAATCCCCAGAGCTTTGCACTTCGTTTAATAATTATTTTTCTCGATTTGCTCTATAAATCTCTTAGTGCACTGTGAGGTCGTAATAACTTAAATAATAATAAGAATAAAAATAATTGTCAGTAAGTACTGGTGTCACATGACTGATGTGAACCAGTTGATTGGCTAATGGCGATGCGCTAAAACTGTTAGCGCACTCTTGGAGTGCACTAACTTTTCCACAGAGCGTATTCTTCCGCCCGTTGTCTTAGCGAGACTGTACTCTCATCCTCAGAATTAATTAATGACATGTAGCTTATATTCTCCACAATACCCAATGCCCATACATTTCCTGCTTCTCAATTAAAGCAGAAGTGGTTTTTCTGACAGTGCATGTGCCTGTGCCACAGATCTAAAAATAGAACCCGCTGTGTCTAATTCTTTCAGTTTCGACTTCATTTCATTTTCATTTTCATTTTCATTACTTTATTAACAGAGATGTTCCACTGTAGTACTAACTAGACCGAGCAGCATCTTTAACAGAGTTGTTCCACTGTAGTACTAACTAGACCGAGCGGAAGAATAATCACTCACGATGGCTTTGGGAGTGTTTTAGGTGTGGAGTCGTTGAACCACTCATGTAGATAGTATGAGATTCTTCACATAATTATGCCGTAGCTTATTATCCACATTACCAAATGATGAGTTAGTATACAATTCCCAGCAGCTAACAGAAAACACAAGTGTTATTCCGATAACGTACCAGCCAGATCAGCATTTGGAATATACGTAGCAGACTACACTGAAACACGACTGCATCAGTTCAGTAAATGAATGGTTTCCGAATTAATATTTCAAGGCAAGAACAATCGGAATCGAAAACGTGCAGGGTTTAGAACGTCCGTACCATATATAAGACGTATTACCAGCCTGCCTCATGCGTGCAGACTTAGTGCAACGTGACGAGCAATTTTTGTTTTTGGAATCAGGCTGCAGTGGTTCGATTGCCCTAGCCTAGCAGACGACATAAACCCCGCTCAGCAAACTAACATGTTGGGCAAATGTGAACGAAAAAACGATGGGGATATAATACGTGTAGGGTTCAGAGCATTCTAACCGTTCATATTTAGTACCAGACTCCCCGATGAGTGAAGATACCACACAAGAGACATGCCACATTTATTTTGAAAATGTGCTAACCGTCGACCTTAGGGGTCAGTCAATTCAAGGGGAGTCACTCTGCACAGTAAATCCGTCGAAGCTCGACTAGAGCTTTCGAATCGCAAATAACTAAGAACACAGTCCTTTCTCCGAGTTCAAATGAGGTCTCTCTGAAAGATCATCACTGTTTAGCTTAATGAGTTTGCGTGTGATGAAAGCACGACACACTGGAGACAGCCCACACAAAAGTAGATATTCCACGAGCTGACCACACAGTTATGCCTATTCAAATGCGCGTAGCAAAATGTGTGTGTTGTATCTTCTTTTTTCTCTGGCGGAACCGACAATATCGTTATTGGAACAATCCCATAAAGCAAATCTCGAAAATAATTATTATCTTTCTCGATTTGCTCTTTAAATCCATCAGTGCACTGGGATGTCTCAATAACTTAAATTATAATAATAATTAAGTAGAAGTGCAACGCCAAGGCACTGCATACCCCAGCGAAAGACAAACCTCTCTCTCTCTCTCTCTCTCTCTCTCTCTCTCTCTCTCTCTCTCTCTCTCTCTCTCTCTCTCTCTCTCTCTCTCTCTCTCTCTCTCTTTCTCCCTCTCTTTCTCTCTCTCTCTCTATCTCTCTCTCTCTCTCTCTCTCTCTCTCTCAAGATACAAGATACAAGAAATTGTATTGTCCTCATCAATACAAGGAAATTTGTCTCTCTCTCCCTCTCTCTCTCTCTCTCTCTCTCTGTCTCTCTCTCTCTCTCTCTCTCTCTCTCACTCTCTCTCTCTCTCTCTCTCTGTCTCAAACACACACATACACACACACGAACACACACACACACACACACACACACACACACACACACACGCACACACACACACACACGAACACACCCACACACACACACACACACACAGACACACACACACACCCCAAGTTACACACGTACACACATACACACTCACTCACACGCACTCACTCACTTTCTCACACACACTTCATACACACAAAACACACCCCCATACGCACATATAGACAGACGAACATACACACCTTTACAAACAAACACACATACACACACACACACACTTACGCACACGCACATACACACATCCACCCACTCTCTCTCTCTCTCTCTCTCTCTCTCTCTCTCTCTCTCTCTTTCTCTCTTATACAAACAGACACACACCCACACACATACACACACACACACACACACACACACACACGTATACACACACGCATGCACGCACGCGCACACACACACACACACACACACACATACATACACACACACACACACACACACACACACATTGACTCACACAAATCTCATACACACAAAACACACACTCATACGAACATAGACCGGCACGGTTGGCCTAGTGGTAAGGCGTCCGCCCCGTGATCGGGAGGTCGTGGGTTCGAACCCCGGCCGGGTCATACCTAATACTTTAGAATTGGCAATCTAGTGGCTGCTCCGCCTGGCGTCTGGCATTATGGGGTTAGTACTGTTGCACCCACCGTATGTTTGGTGAACTTCCATCGTCAACTGTAGCCCGTAGCCGGGCACAAAGAATCCTTCTTTATCATGTATTATCGGTATGAACATTTATCAAGTCGATTACAGTATGGCGTTCGTGGGATACCTCCAGCTTTGCTGGGATAATAAATATTTCAGTTATTGAGACATCACAGTGCGCTAAGCGATTTATAGAGCAAATTGAGAAAATGTATTATTGAACGAAGCGCGTAGTTAGATCTACTCTTGTGTGTGTGTCGGCTTTGCACATTTTGGGGGTATTGACGGTTTCATCGCCGACCATGCATTTTACGATTTGATTACATACTACCCTCTGTTTCATTTTATCGATTAGCAACAAACACTATGAGTTACAGTTGTGCAAAATGTACCCATTAGCATACAGTTTCACTTAAGTATTCACTATTGGTGTAACAAATCAAAAGATACGGAACGTTCTATACTCCCCCAAAAATGAACGACCCCCAAGCAAATGAGTGGCGTCCCCTGATGTCAAACGACTGAAAGTGTGGACTGGGTGGCCGAGTGGTAACGCACTTGCGCTCGGAAGCGAGAGGTTGCGAGTTCGACCCTGGGTCAGGGCGTTAGCAATTTTCTCCCCCCTTTCCTAACCTAGGTGGTGGGTTCAAGTGCTAGTCTTTCGGATGAGACGAGAAACCGAGGTCCCTTCGTGTACACTGCATTGGGGTGTGCACGTTAAAGATCCCACGATTGACAAAAGGGTCTTTCCTGGCAAAATTGTATAGGCATAGATAAAAATGTCCACCAAAATACCCGTGTGACTTGGAATAATAGGCCATGAAAAGTAGGATATGCGCCGACATGGCTGCGATCTGCTGGCCGATGTGAATGCGTGATGTATTGTGAAAAAAATTTCCATCTCACACGGCATAAATAAATCCCTGCGCCTTGAATATGTGCGCGATATAAATTGCATAACAAATATAAAAAAAATACCTGCGCTTAGAACTGTCCCCACGGAATACGCGCGATATAAGCCTCATATTGATTGGTTGAAAGTAACACGTTCGTTCTCTCATTCGCAAAACAACTAAAGTTGGCATGTTATTTCAATTCTCGCAATGTACCTGCATTCATCTGGGAGGTTGCTGCTATGATTACATGTTAAGAATGTTTTGAAGCTTTCGCGTGTTCTGTTTACATCGTAGTTGTCTTGAAATATGCGAAAACCGCATATCAGTCCTGAACTGGTGGTGTCGTCTGCTACATATACGAGTAGGACAGTCCATTGAATCAGTTGACTTCCATATGCTGCTTTGTCAAACTTGAAATTTGTCAGAAAAAAAACCTGCTTTTAGCTGCGGGACATTTTAGGGTCAAGCATCATTGATTGGTAATGTGGAGACGATTAGCTACATGCCACTGACACAGCCGATAAGAAGAATCTTCGTAAGTCGAAAGAAGAGGCTCAGACTCACTGTTGCACAGGCGCATGAAATATGTCAGAAAAAAACCACTTCTGCTTTTAGTCGCGAGAATTTTAGGGTCAAGCATCATTTGGTAATGTGGAGAAGTTAAGCTACATGTCACTAACATGAAGGATGAGAAGAATCTTCTCAAATGAAAAGAACGGGCCCAGTCTCGCTTTAGAAAAGGGCGGAAGAATACGCTCTCTGGAAAAGTTAGCGCACTCCAAGAGTGCGCAAACAGTTTTAAGCGCATAATGTACACTTATTTATCTCGCCTTCTGACTAGTGCTCACGGCGAAGTACAATAGCAACAGCGTGCGCACGCACACACACACGCGCACACGCACACACACACACACACACACACACACACACACACACACACACACACACACACACACACACACACACACACACACAAGGGACAGTAGGAGATCATTTGCATTCCGAATCAAGTCATATCTCTTACCCGTTTTGCAATGTCCCAAGTGTAGATTGTGTAACAATCGTAGTCTCCGGTCTCGAAATCATCTTGAGGGCTTTCAAGCTTAATATAGGGGGAGTAGCAGTAAGGTCCATTCAGTCGCACCATCACGTTTGAGTCAGTACCGCGTGAACCAAAATCCCAAGCAAGCTCCGCCGTTTTCACGCAAATCTTGACAGGAACTGTGAAATACAAGTTTAAAAGAACATGCCATGGTGTGCCAGCGATCATATCGAGTACACCACGTCTGTCTAGACTTTCAATTGACATGAAAGCACGCATTGTTCTAGACTTTCAGTTGACATGAGAGCACGCATTGTTCTAGACTTTCAGTTGACATGAGAGCACGCATTGTTCTAGACTTTCAGTTGACATGAGAGCACGCATTGTTCTAGACTTTCAGTTGACATGAGAGCACGCATTGTTCTAGACTTTCAGTTCATATGAGAGCACGCATTGTTCTAGAATTTCACTTGATATGAGAGCTCACATTTATGTAGCCTTTCAGTTGATATGAGAGCACGCATTGTTCTAGACGTTCAGATGATATCATATGAGAGCTAAAAAAATATCTGCGGCTTACCGAGAAATAATGTTGTATTATTGTCATGTCCACCACCAGGAAGACTTGTGTAATGGTACATTGGTTTGGCCACGTAAAAATTGTGACCCTCAACCGCGGAATGAGTCACATGTCACCTCTGCGTGGGTTTCATATTTTTACATTTTCTTTAAGAGTTTTTTTATGCTCTAGCCAGTGGTAAAAGCCGTTTTAGAAAAGAGCTATAAGCCTGTGACTATAAGGTGACCCTCACACTGTAACCAGACACCCCACGGACTTATGTTAAGCCTAGCTCAGAACCGCGCGAGGTGACATGCGACTCATTCCGTGGGGGAGGGTCACTTAATAAGCCTAGCTCAGAACCGCGCGAGGTGACATGCGACTCATTCCGTGGTGGAGGGTCACTTAATAAGCCTAGCTCAGAACCGCGCGAGGTGACATGCGACTCATTTCGTGGTGGAGGGTCACTGAATAAGCCTAGCTCAGAACCGCGCGAGGTGACATGCGACTCATTTCGTGGTGGAGGGTCACTGAATAAGCCTAGCTCAGAACCGCGCGAGGTGACATGCGACTCATTCCGTGGTGGAGGGTCACTTAATAAGCCTAGCTCAGAACCGCGCGAGGTGACATGCGACTCATTTCGTGGTGGAGGGTCACTGAATAAGCCTAGCTCAGAACCGCGCGAGGTGACATGCGACTCATTTCGTGGTGGAGGGTCACTGAATAAGCCTAGCTCAGAACCGCGCGAGGTGACATGCGACTCATTCCGTGGTGGAGGGTCACTTAATAAGCCCAGCTCAGAACCGCGCGAGGTGACATGCGACTCATTTCGTGGTGGAGGGTCACTGAATAAGCCTAGCTCAGAACCGCGCGAGGTGACATGCGACTCATTTCGTGGTGGAGGGTCACTTAATAAACTTTTGCCTGAGTTCGTGTCCTAGTTACACATGTTGGAATTGTTCTTTGTGACGTAATGATTTATTTTAGAATATCCCATGGGCTGCTTCTTTGTCTCTGTAATGCCACTATGGGTATATATGTTGTATTTTTCGGCTTCAATAAATACATAATGGGCTCAAAAAAATATATCATAGTACCGATTCCGGTTTGGCCGAGGAACTATACTTCTGCCTACACTTGACACTGCACCGAACATGTTTCAGTGGATTGATGAAGAGCATTGCTCACATGGCTAAACAAAAGAAAACACAACATTCACAGAGGACAAAACCATAATACGTATCTGTGGTATGCGATACAGTAAACAAAACGTTTATCTTTACACTTTGGGTGCAGGTCGAGTAAAAAAAGAACAAAAGCGAAGAATCAACTGATAGTGACAGCAAACGAACCTCGCTGTTCATTTGAGGTGAAGCTAGAGTAACCTCCCTTCCTCCGTGTGTTCCAACAAGCAAAGATGCACTGCGTCTTACGAGTCGAGTGTACCTTTTTGACTGGCCGGTTCGCTTCGTCATCCAGCACAGGCTGTTTCATCCATTTTTCGAGCATGTCCAACTTTGTTGCTTTACACTGACGTAAGTTCATGGTTATATGAAAGTATCCAAGAGCTCAGCAAACGTGTATTTCATCCTGATGGAGTAAAATCAGTCCCAACGGTATTCAACACGCAGTTTCAAGGAGCAGCCATTACACCGTTTTAGACAGAATTGACGCTACCGGTATGGGTTGATTAACGCAAGCACGATCGAACAAATTAACTAAGATATATATTTCACGAACATGAAATGACTGCTTAAATCTAAAGGAAGTTATTCAGTAAAATGTTAGTTTATTTTCGTAATTCTACACTCCAACACAAAAATTAAACTAGAATTGGGATCCGAGTTAACCAAACCGGTGTTGGCAACCGTAGCCTGGAACTGTGACCTTGGACGGACTCAGAACCTAAATCGAAACTGTCTTTGATTCAATGAAAACTTTCATTGTGTGTGCTTTCTTTACTATCTTGAAACTAAAATGCATTCAAAAGCAAATCGAACAGTGGTTTGAATGTAGATTTAACACACATTTACGGATGCACTTGTTTGCACTTCATTTCTTCGGCGACGTGGCTTTAGCATGGGGTAGTGAAGCGGACCGTCGCGATATAACCTTGAATGGTTGAAAACGACGTTAAACACCAAATAAAGTAAAGTAAAGTGAAGAGGAACACACCTCGCTGGCTCACCTATTTTACACACCACAGACAACTACAGTGCTTTATTGTGGTCCACGTTGTCTTTGGTGTACGCATGGGATATACAGTTTACAACACTCGTGTTTTTTTTATATGGCTTGTATTTCAGTCAAGACCCAGCGGGAATAACATCGGGATTCACTCGCCAGAGGCTCGTGAATCCCTATGATATTCATCCGCTGGGTCTTGACTGAAATACAAGCCATATAAAAAAAACCACTCGTGTTGTAACCTATACGTACAAATTATATCTACCCATCTACCTATGATGTCTACCTATCAAGCCCAATCTGCTCATAAATATAAAGAAGCTGCGCATGGCGGGACCTGTTTAGAGTAGAAGCTGCGCATGGCGGGATCTGTTTAGAGTAGAAGCTGCGCATGGCGAGACCTGTTTAGAGTAGAAGCTGCGCATGGCGAGACCTGTTTTGAGTAGAAGCTGCGCATGGCGGGACCTGTTTAGAGTAGAAGCTGCGCATGGCGGGACCTGTTTAGAGTATGAGCTGCGCATGGCGAGACCTGTTTAGAGTATAAGCTGCGCTTGGCGAGACCTGTTTAGAGTAGAAGCTGCGCATGGCGAGACCTGTTTAGAGTAGAAGCAAGCATGGCGGGACCTGTTTAGAGTAGAAGCTGCGCATGGCGAGACCTGTTTAGAGTAGAAGCTGCGCATGGCGAGACCTGTTTAGAGTAGAAGCTGCGCATGGCGAGACCTGTTTAGAGTAGAAGCTGCGCATGGCGAGACATGTTTAGAGTAGAAGCTGCGCATGGCGGGACCTGTTTAGAGTAGAAGCTGCGCATGGCGAGACCTGTTTAGAGTAGAAGCTGCGCATGGCGAGACCTGTTTAGAGTAGAAGCTGCGCATGGCGAGACCTGTTTAGAGTAGAAGCTGCGCATGGCGAGACCTGTTTAGAGTAGAAGCTGCGCATGGCGAGACCTGTTTAGAGTAGAAGCTGCGCATGGCGAGACCTGTTTAGAGTAGAAGCTGCGCATGGCGAGACCTGTTTAGAGTAGAAGCTGCGCATGGCGAGACCTGTTTAGAGTAGAAGCTGCGCATGGCGAGACCTGTTTAGAGTAGAAGCTGCGCATGGCGAGACCTGTTTAGAGTAGAAGCAAGCATGGCGGGACCTGTTTAGAGTAGAAGCAAGCATGGCGGGACCTGTTTAGAGTAGAAGCAAGCATGGCGAGACATGTTTAGAGTAGAAGCTGCGCTTGGCGAGACCTGTTTAGAGTAGAAGCTGCGCATGGCGAGACCTGTTTAGAGTAGAAGCAAGCATGGCGGGACCTGTTTGGAGTAGAAGCAAGCATTCAACATTCTCTATCCTTTCCTGGAAAAAAAGAATGTTTCCCCCAAACTAAATATTTATCCAAAAAAGTTGCAGACAACGTCAATTCTTACAAATAAATGATTAAAGTATTTTTTTTAAGACACTTTCCCCCCCCCCCCCCCCCCCCCCCCCACCTCACCATGAACAGTTTTTCAGATTTTTTTTTATTTCATCAAATACCTTGAATTTTGTTGTTGCAAAAGCATGCAAAGGGAAAACAATCTTTCTTTTTTTTTTCTTTCTTTCTGTTTGTATTGCTTTGTTTGTTTGTTTATTTTTTTCTCTATTTTATTTTATTCCACCTTTGTTTTCGTTCTTTCTTTCTTTTTGCTATTTTTTTAGCAATTTTTGTTGTTGTTTTGTTTTTTGTTTTTTTCCTACGTATTTCTCTTTTTGTCATTTTTGTTTACCATTTCGTTCTTTTCTTTATTATATTTAGTCAAGTTTTGACTAAATATTTTAACGTAGAGGGGGGAATCGAGACGAGGGTCGTGGTGTATGTGTGTGTGTGTGTGTGTGTGTGTCTGTCTGTCTGTCTGTCTGTCTGTCTGTCTGTCTGTCTGTGTAGAGCGATTCAGACCAAACTACTGGACCGATCTTTATGAAATTTTACATGAGAGTTCCTGGGATTGATATTCCCGAACGTTTTTTTCATTTTTTTGATAAATGTCTTTGATGACGTCATATCCGGCTTTTCGTGAAAGTTGAGGCGGCACTGTCACGCCCTCATTTTTCAACCAAATTGGTTGAAATTTTGGTCAAGTAATCTTCGACAAAGCCCGGACTTCGGTATTGCATTTCAGCTTGGTGGCTTAAAAATTACTTAATGACTTTGGTCATTAAAAATCGGAAAATTGTAAAAAAAGGTAAAAATTTATAAAACGATCCAAATTTACTTTCATCTTATTTTCCATCATTTTCTGATTCCAAAAACATATAAATATGTTATATTTGGATTAAAAACAAGCTCTGAAAATTAAATATATAAAAATTATTATCAAAATTAAATTGTCCAAATCAATTTAGAAACACTTTCATCTTATTCCTTGTCGGTTCCTGATTCCAAAAACATATAGATATTATATGTTTGGATTAAAAACACGCTCAGAAAGTTAAAACAAAGAGAGGTACAGAAAAGCGTGCTATCCTTCTTAGCGCAACTACTACCCCGCTCTTCTTGTCACTGCCTTTGCCATGAGCGGTCGACTGACGATGCTACGAGTGTACGGTCTTGCTGAAAAATGGCATTGCGTTCAGTTTCATTCTGTGAGTTCGACAGCTACTTGACTAAATGTTGTATTTTCGCCTTACGCGACTTGTTCTTTTCTGCTATTGTATTTTTTTCTTTCTTTCATTAATTCTCCCTTCTTTCCTTTCATCTCTTTTCATATTTAGTCAAGTTTTGACTAAATATTTTAACATCGAGGGGGAATCGAAACGAGGGTCGTGGTGTATGTGTGTGTGTGTGTGTGTGTGTGTGCGTGCGTGCGTGCGTGCGTGTAGAGCGATTCAGACCAAACTACTGGGCCGATCTTTATGAAATTTTACATGAGAGTTCCTGGGATTGATATCCCCGAACGTTTTTCTCCTTTTTTCGATAAATGTCTTTGATGACGTCATATCCGGCTTTTCGTGAAAGTTGAGGCGGCAATGTCACGCTCTCATTTTTCAACCAAATTGGTTGAAATTTTGGTCAAGTAATGTTCGACAAAGCCCGGACTTCGGTATTGCATTTCAGCGTGATGGCTTAAAAATTAATTGATGACTTTGGTCATTAAAAATCTGAAAATTGTAAAAAAAAATAAAAAATTATAAAACGATCCAAATTTACGTTTATCTTATTCTCCATTATTTTCTGATTCCAAAAACATATAAATATGTTATATTTGAATTAAAAACAAGCTCTGAAAATTAAAAATATAAAAATTATTATCAAAATTAAATTGTCCAAATCAATGTAAAAACACTTTCATCTTATTCCTTGTCGGTTCCTGATTCCAAAAACATATAGATATGATATGTTTGGATTAAAAACACGCTCAGAAAGTTAAAACGAAGAGAGGTATAGAAAAGCGTGCTATCCTTCTCAGCGCAACTACTAAACCGCTCTTCTTGTCAATTTCACTGCCTGAACGGTGGACTGACGATGCTATGAGTATACGGTCTTGCTGAAAAATTGCATTGCGTTCAATTTCATTCTGTGAGTTCGACAGCTACTTGACTAAATATTGTATTTTCGCCTTACGCGACTTGTTTACATTTAGTTAAGTTTTGATTAAATGTTTTAACGTAAAGGGGGAATCGAGACGAGGGTCATGGTGTATGTGTGTCTGTCTGTGTGTGTGTGTGTGTGTGTGTGTGTGTGTGTGTGTGTGTGTGTGTGTGTGTGTGTGTGTGTGTGTGTGTGTGTCTGTCTGTCTGTCTGTGTCACAGTGTGTAGAGCGATTCAGAGGAAACTACTGGGCCGATCTTTATGAAATTGTACGTGAGAGTTCATGGGTATGATATCCCCAGAGTTTTTTTCATTTTTTTGATAAATGCCTTTGATGGCGTCATATCCGGCTTTTTGTAAAAGTTGAGGCGGCACTGTCACACCCTCATTTTTCAATCAAATTGATTGACATTTTTGTAAAGCAATCTTCGACGAAGGCCGGACTTCGGTATTCCATTTCAGCTTGGTGGCTTAAAATTTAATTAATGACTTTGGTCGTTAAAAATCTGAACATTATTTTTATATACAACGATCCAAATTTACGTTCATCTTATTCTACATCATTTCCTGATTCCAAAACCATATCAACATGTTATATTTGGATTGAAAACAAGCTCTGCAAAGTAAAAATGTAAAAATTATGATCAACATTTAATTTCCGAAATCGATTTAAAAACAATTTCATCTTATTCCTTGTCAGTTCCTGATTCCAAAAACATATCGATATGATATATTTGGATTAAAAACACGCTCAGAAAGTTTAAACGAAGAGAGGCACAGAAAAGCGTGCTATGCAGCACAGCGAAACCACTATCGCGGTAAACAGGCCCGTCAGTTTCACTCCGTTTTGCACAAGCGGCGGACTACGGTCATTGTGAAAAAATGCAATGCGTTCAGTTTCATTCTGTGAGTTCCACAGCTTGACTAAATGTAGTAATTTTGCCTTACGCGACTTGTTTACTATTGTTTTCTTCTTTTTACATTTAGTCAGGTTTTGACTAAGTGTTTTAACATAGAGGGGGAATCGAGACGACGGTCGTGGTGTATGTGTGTGTGTGTGTGTGTGTGTGTGTGTGTGTGTGTGTGTGTGTGTGTGTGTGTGTGTGTGTGTGTGTGTGTGTGTGTCTGTCTGTCTGTGCCACAGTGCGTGTGTGTGTGTAGAGCGATTCAGAACAAACCACTGGACCGATCTTTATGAAGTTGTAAATGAGAGTTCCTGGGTATGATATCCCCAGATGTTTTTTTCATTTTTTTGGATAAATGTCTTTGATGACGTCGTATCCGGCTTTTTGAAGCGTTATTCACGTGTTTTGTGCGTTGCACGTGGAACTGGCTTTAGCTTGAGATGAGCTGTGTTTACGAGCATGAGACATGTAGCTGGTCTGAGTTTGCGTGCGTGCGTGCGTGCGTGCGTGCGTGCGTGCGTGCGTGCGTGCGTGCGTGCGTGCGTGCGTGCGTGCGTGTGTGTGTGTGACTATTTTGCACTGAGAAACTTTGGAAGCAGCGTGTTTACTCCTGGGTTTCGCTGTAGTTCAATTACCCTCACTTACTTCCTCGCTTGCTTCAAAAGTAAGCACTTTTTCCGTCCCATGCATGCGAAATTGAGGATGTACTTCCGATGTCGCTCAAAACGTAGGAAGTTGTCGCAAACTACCAACAATTACTTCCTCGCTTTGCTTCGAAATAAGCCCTTCAACTAAGGCAAGTTCTTCCGATGTCACTCAAAACTTTGGGAGTTTTCGCGAACTTCCCCCATAAGCATACGGGCACTGGTGGCAAGCTTACCGTTAACAAACGCATGCGTACTAGTTAGGATTCCCCCAATTTTCGCGACCTTGACCGAATACTCTCGAAGTCATTACTCCGGCGTTCATGCATAGTGAAGAGTTGGAAAGTTAAGCTTCGGGAGTTCTCACTTCCGAAAGAGGCCTCTACTTCCAGTGTTGCTGACTTGGAATAAAGTTAAAAAAATTCCATCTCACACGGCATTAAGTCTCAGGAAACATGAATACACGCATGCAGGAAAAAACAAATATGGGTAGCGCCGTATGTATGGCAGCTCGCTTTCCCCGGGGAGAAAGCAGCCCGAATTTCCATGAGGGTAACCTCACTGGACTGTAAATCTTATCCAATCCAATCCAATCCAATCCAATTCCTCCTCATGCACACGGGCCCCGGTGAAAACAATGTAGTGCGTGCAGTTTTATTCTGTGGGTTCGACAGATTGACTAAATGTTGTAATTTCGCCTTCCGCGACTTGTTTGTTTTGTTTCTTCTTTTGTCTCTTTTTGTCTTTCCTTCTTTCTGTTTTACTATTGTTTTCTTAGTTTTTGTTTGTTTCTTCTTATCTTTCTTTGTGTCTTTCTTCCACCGTTTCGTTCTTTTTATGTTTAGTCAAGATTTGACTAAATGTTTTAACATAGAGGGGGGAATCGAGAAGAGTGTCGTGGTGTATGTGTGTGTGTGTGTCTGTGTGTTGTGTGTGTGTGTGTGTCTGTGTGTATGTGGTGTGTGTGTATGTGTGTGTGTGTGTGTGTGTGTGTGTGTGTGTGTGTGTGTATGTGTGTGTGTGTGTGTGTGTGTGTGTGTGTGTGTCTATGTGTTGTGTGTAGAGCGATTCCGAGTAAACTACCGGTGTGATCTTTATGAAATTTTACATGAGTGTTTCTAGGAATGATATCCCCAGAGTCGGTTTTTGTCTGCGTTTTATCGATAAATGTCTTCAGCTTGGAGGCTTAAAAATTAATAGATGAGTTTTGTCATTAAACATCTAAAAATTGTAATATTTTTTATTTATTTTTTTATAAAACGATCCAAAAACCATTTCATCTTATTCTAAATCATTGTCTGATCAAAAATATATATATAAATATGTTATATTTAGATTACAAACTAGGTCTGAAAAGTAAAACAATATGAAAATTATGATTAAAATTAAATGTCCAAAATTGATTTAAACACAATTTCATTTTATTCCTTGTCGGTTCCTGATTCCAAAATCATATAGATATAATATGTTTGGATTGATAACAAGCTCAGAGGGTTAACAAGAATAGAGATACAGAAAAGCGTAATATTATGGATTGTCAATTTCACTACCTTTGCCACGAGCGGTGGACTGACGATGCTACGAGTAAATGCAGTGCGTTTAGTTCCATTCTGTGAGTTCGACAGCTTGACTAAATGGTGTATTATCGCCTTACTCGACTTGTTTGCTTTTCTTTTCGATCTTTCGTTTTTACATTTAGTCAAGTGTTGACTAAATGTTTTAACATAGAGGGGGAATCGAGACGAGGGTCGTGGTGTATGTGTGTGTGTGTGTGTGTGTGTCTGTCTGTCTGTCTGTCTGTGCGTATGTGTGTATGTGTGTAGAGCGATTCAGACTAAACTACTGGACCGATCTTTATGAAGTTTGACATGAGAGTTCCTGGGAATGATATCCCCGGATTTTTTTCTTCGTTTTTTCAATTAATACATTTGATGACGTCAAATCCGGCTTTTTGTAAAACTTGAGGCGGCACTGTCACACCCTCATTTTTCTATAGAATTGATGGACATTTTAGCAAAGCAATTTTCGAAGAAGGCCAGACTTTGGTATTGCATTTCAGCTTGGTGATTTAAAAACTAATGAATGAGTTTGGTCATTAAAAATCGGAAACTTGTAATTATTTTTTTTTAAACGATCCCAAAATAATTTCATCTGATTCTTTGTCATTTTCTGATTCCAAAAACATATAAATATGTTATATTTGGATAAGAAATAAGCTCTGAAAATTAAAAATATGAAAATTATGATTAATTATGATCAGTCCCTGATTCCAAAAACATATAGATATGATATGTTTGGATTAAAAACAAACTCAGAAAGCTAAAAAAAAATAGACATACAGAAAAGCGTGTTATCCTGCTCAGCGCGACCACTACCGCACTATTCTGCATGGCGTGTCGATTCCATTGCCTTTGCCACGAGCGGTGGACTGACTAAACTACAAGTATGTGGTCTTGGCGAAAAAAGCAGTGCGTTCAGTTTCATTCTGTGAGTTCGACAGCTTGACTAAATGTTTTTATTTCGTCTTACGCGACTTGTTTTCTTTCTTTCTGCTTTTTGTTGATGTTAACATTTAGTCAACTAGAGCGAATCATAGAAAACTACTGGAGCGACCTTTTTCAAACTTAACATGATAATTTCTGCAAAGAATATCCCCGGACACTTTAACAACAAAATAACACATTCTTAGATAACGTCTTATTCGGCGTTTTGTGAACGTTGAGGCGGCACAATCACACACTCACGCGCCTTGTTAATTTCTATCTCTTTTCTGTCTTTATTTCATCATTTCTTTCTTTCTTATTTGCATTTTTTTGTTGTTGCAACCTTTCTTTCTTTCTTTTGGGTGTGCTATTTTTTGTCATCTTTCTTTGCTTCGTCCTTCCTTCCTTCCTTCCTTCCTTCCTTCCTTCCTTTCTCTCGGTCTTTCTTTTATATTTTGTTTATAATAATCTTTCTTTCTTTTTTTCTATATTCATTCATATTGGCAAAAACATTATTTTCGGTGAACAAGATGTCCTATACAGTTAATGAAAAGAATCAAATTGAAAATAAGCAAATAAACCACATTATATTAATTGCAAAAATTTCCATCAGCAAATTCAAATATGGTAAACAGTATGATTTGAATGTCGTGTTTGAACGAGAAGTTACGCTGAGATGCCAGTTTATTCATATGTGATGTGAAATAGTAAATATGTGTTTAGACCGATGATTTAAAATAGCATGGTTTGTGTATATGTGTCCATATTGTGTTGAAGTAGATCCTTGTTTGATACAGGGAAACACTGATCAATGTACACGTACCTGCCATTATTTATTTAATGTGTGTTTATATTATTACACGATTCAGACACATATCCAACTGCATATATATACATATATTTAAAATATGAATAAGGGTAATTTGAAAGAAGTATTGTTCTTTTTGAAGCTTAGGTCCAACACTGGGGATAATAATGGCAACTTATATCAAACATACAATTTGTAAACATACGTACTTTTTTTTCCTTCAGAGCACATTGCTCTACGACTACGGCGATGGGAACGCACTTCACTCTTATTCGCCGTAGTCATACCAATCATCATCATCGTCATTGCCACCACCATTACTGCTGCGTTTGCTTTCATCGTCATCGTGAAGTTCATGTATCACCAACAAAAGAAGCGCCTGGTTATATACACATGCATTAAAACCCAAAAACCAACCAACCAACCATATACACATACGTGTTGGTTTTTTTCGCGTGCATACACGAGGGGCGTGGGAAGATACGTAGAGGAGGTCCGGCACATTTTTGGTGAGAAATACGAGATCGTTTTTTTTTTTAAGTTTGGGAAGACGCTTGAGCGTGCCTTTTTGATCGATAAACAATAACATTATTTATACAACTCCTGCAATGCAACCGAGGGGTGGATTAAATCTAGTTGATTATTTTTAGACAAGTGAGAAATTAGAACGAACTACTTTGATTACACCAAAAATCACACGTGGATTATTCGAAGTAAGAATAAAGAGGGCTAAAAAATAATCAACACTAGAATTTATTTTTAGAACATTTGAAACCCAAACGATTGGACCCTGTTGCGGAAGAATACGTACAACGTTGACTCAAAACTGTAACAACAATGGCTGACGTGTATGAAGTACACGCATACCTCGCCAGGTTTGTTTCTGCGACTAGTCGACAGACGATGCCATTTGCTTTGTGTGTGTTTTTGTTGTTGCTTACTGTACGTGTAAAATCCAGTTCTTTAACAGGCAACAAACCTTGCAAATTTCCAGAAGCTGCAATCTGAACCGATCTATCTCTGATTCTAGCAGACGATCTATCCAATGTTTAACACAAAATCAGCAAACTCTCCTGTCACATAGAACGTCCATTATATAGTGCAATGTTGAAATGAAGTTACCGGTCTGAAACATTTAGTCGTTTCTTCTGAGACAATCCTTGTTCTCTTATCATCTACAG
The DNA here is from genome assembly GCF_037325665.1 of Littorina saxatilis. Lineage (NCBI taxonomy): Eukaryota > Metazoa > Mollusca > Gastropoda > Littorinimorpha > Littorinidae > Littorina > Littorina saxatilis. Next base: position 60,941,901 of record NC_090252.1, read on the forward strand.
ATTTACCGCAGTCTTCACCATGCGAATTCACAACAGAAGTCAGACTTTCGAACATATAGATCTACAATCTACGTAGGCAAGCACGATACGTCATGACGTCATATGATTCCTAGCATATTGACGTAATGCTAAACATCCGGTTATCCCGAGTTTTCTCCGTCATACATGTCCGTGGGTTTTTCAATGTTCGGTTATTTCCGTGGCTTCATGCGGAAAGGGAACCGTCGTCTGCTATCAACGACATGGACCATTCTGGTCCTTGTTGCTGACAAAAACATGATTTTAACACAGAATGTAATGTCAGAATAGCTATATAAACGCTATTGTGTTTTAATCGTAGCAATGGTGTCCGATATTTAGACCAGACAAGTATAATGCCGACGAGTCGGAGACTAAGAATAAAGTAAAAGAATAGGGACTATTTGAATGACGCGCATTTGACACTCTGAGTGATTAGGCTGAAATGAAATTGCGTACAAAATGTCGTCTGCATGACTGCATGTTCGACCCGTGTTGTTCGTTGTATAAATAGCTTAAACAATGACGACAACTCGTTGATTACTGGAAAATAAACCACTCGTGGGTATTTGCAGCCGCTTGGTAATTAACCATATCCACATATCGAGACTCTGGGAGTTACTTCCCTTGTTTTAGGAAGCAAACACACACAAATGCTGCTAACAAGCGCTGTGCTTGGGGACAATGTAAAACGGATGATAGGTATCCTGAACGCTGTGTTGGCGTGAAATTCATCCCATTTGTGAAACCGGGAAAGCATCTGTACCATCTAGATCGCTGCCTTCGCTGGATAAAAGCCTGCAATCGCCCAGCTTACCAGTTGAACGTCAACACAATCAAGTCGTACACGTACATTTGCAGCAAGGTCAGATCTCGCACGACTTTGATTCAAGGCCTATTGCTAATTTTTTGATGGTTTGGTCTCAGTGTCACAAAAATATGACGATCTAATCAATCACTGATTTAAAAAACAAGTATGTTGCCCTATATCCATTGACATTCTTAGTGAAATAGATCTATTTGAAATAGTATTTCACTGCCCCGACCGGCGAACTTGTTGCCGGCTGTATTGAGCTTGTGTGTTCGTGTAGGCTTACTCAAAAAGTCAAAATCACAGTCGTCTCCGAAACAAGCAATAATCAGAGTTGGGGGGAAAACATTTCGTTTGTTCAGTTTTGTTTTGTTCTTGATAGTTTGTTTATCTCTCACACACACACACACACACACACACACACACACACACACACACACACACATACATACATACATACACAAACACACGCGCGCACGCACACACATTGCACGTACGCGCACATACACCTACTGAGATATGCCTAACATACACGCACGCTTGCAAACACACACATAATACGCAAACGCAGTTTAATTTCCTCAATACAAGGCGAAAGGCACACACACACCACACACAAATAAACACACACACGCAGTCCCACACACACACACACAACCCTCACACACACAAATAAACCCACACACGCAGTCAACCCCCCCCACACACAACCCTCACACACACAAATAAACACACACAAATAAACACACACACGCAGTCCAGCCCCCCCCCCCCCCCCACACATACACACAACCCTCTCTGACACACACACCCGCCCAACCCCAGCGTCCAACTCAACTTTCACCAACAACCATACCCTACTCTCACTATCGCTCTCTCTCTCTCTCTCTCTCTCACACACACACACACACACACACACACACACACACACATACATACATACATACACAAACACACGCGCGCACGCACACACATTGCACGTACGCGCACATACACACACCTACTGAGATATGCCTAACATACACGGACGCTTGCAAACACACACATAATACGCAAACGCAGTTTAATTTCCTCAATACAAGGCGAAAGGCACACACACACCACACACAAATAACCACACACACGCAGTCACACACACACACTGACACACATCACACACACACACACAACCCTCACACACACAAATAAACCCACACACGCGGTCAACCCCCCCCCCACACACACACACAACCCTCACACACACAAATAAACACACACACGCAGTCCACCCCCCCCCCAACACACACACAACCCTCTCTGACACACACACCCGCCCAACCCCAGCGTCCAACTCAACTTTCACCAACAACCATACCCTACTCTCACTATCGCTCTCTCTCTCTCACACACACACACAAGCTCACGCAAGCACAGCCACACACACACACAGCACGCGCATACACACACACTGACACACATCACACACAGCACGCGCATATACACACACACTGACACACATCACACACACACACCCACACACACCTTTCGCAGTTCGCTCACAGTTCTTCTCTTTTCCATCGTCGCATGTTCGAAGCTTGCTTCGCTTTTCAGGGGAGATAACCCGTTTATCACATTCGCTGCTGACTTGTGGGTCAAGTCTATTCACTCGTGTGCTCCGCACACTCGTGAATTACCAAGCGGCTGCAAATACCCACTCGTGGTTTATTTTCCAGTAATCAACTCGTGGTCATTGTTTAAGCTCTATATAACACACTTGGTATTTGTTTGTTTAACTGTATATTCATCTGTGGCACAGCAAATTTAACATTTACTTTTGGCGCGAATTCTTCAATACATAAATGGACAAGAATGTATTAAGTGTTGTGTCTGCGGTGTCAAAATTTGCGAAAATATGAGATTGTGTTTGTGTTTGGTAATCGAGTATTTGTGTCCGTGTGTGTTTGGTAATCGATTATTTGGGTCCGTGTGTTTGTGTTTGGTAATGGAGTATTTGTGTCCGTGCGTGTGTGTTTGGTAATCAAGTATTTGTGTCCCTCTGTTTGTGTTTGGTAATCGAGTATTTTTGTCCGTGCGTGTGTGTTTGGTAATCGAGTATTTGTGTCCGTGCGTGTGTGTTTGGTATTTGAGTATTTGTGTCCGTGCGTGTGTTTGGTATTCGAGTATTTGTGTTCGTGCGTGTGTGCAGTCCATACACAAGGTGTGATTGTCCTTACAAAAATAAGGAAAAATTGCGTTGCGGAGTAAGGCTGTTTAAATAATAAATGCATGAAATTGACTAAGGGTAGACGTGTTTCCGGAAAACTTCTGTCAGGATTTGTAAGCGGTGTGACACAGCAAGCGCCTTTGACATGGGGTCAAGCTTTTCAAAGCGAGGCGAAGCATTAGCACGTGGTTGACCGGCTTTTACCTGCCATCGCGACCAACAACTTTAACTCTGATGAGTATGTTATGCAGTGTGCGCTTAATCATTTTAATGTGATACCCTTTGCTTTGGACACTGTATTGATCGGAGTTCACGATCCGTTGCAGCAATGATGGCTGGCCCGTACTGATCGCTGAATATGCATATTGACCGTGTTAACGTTGCCTTGCTTATACCCCCATTCCACACATCCGTGCGCAAACGACCGTTTTTGGCATCTTTGAGCAGCGTCTGACCATAGTGGCAGCCGTCTTCAGGACAGCTGGGAACGGATGTGTTGAATGCGGGTATGACAACCCAGTGTGTGAGAGCACTAGCGTTGCGTTACCATTGCGTTCAGTTCCATGAACAATCCATGAGTTCCGTTGCCTACGTAATAAGGTTCCATAACCGTTCATTTGGAACGGGCAGGGAATGGCTACAATTTTGAGCATGCAGCCCGAATTCACCCGCCCCAACTGTTCCTACAGTTCAAAGTGTCACCACGTGTAAAGAGCTCGGTCAATTTTTTTAAATTAATTCAATCATTTACTTTCTTTTTAATTATTTTTTTCTAAAACGTATTTATTTACTTTTATTTTTTATATTTTCTAATAATTTATTCATTTCCAAAAAAAATCTCCCTCCCTCTGTCTGTCTGTCTGTCTCCGTGTCCAATGGTCGCTATCAGCGTGGGTTCGATCCCCACGTTCGGCGAGAGATTTATTTCTCGGAGTCAACTTTGTGCAGACTCTCTTCAGTGTCCGAACACCCCCGTGTGCACACATGCGCACGAAAAAGATCCCACGTTCACAGCGAAAGTCTCAGGGCTTGGAAAACACGAAGACACGCATGCATCATCTCTCGTCTCTGATTATCATGATCGTATTTCGATACTTTGACGAGACAAACCCAATGCTGGTGTGTCGAGGAAGACAGCCACAGCGGGCTTGTTCGAATCACAGCATTACACCATATCTTCAGCGTATTAGCAATACCTGTCCCAATATAGACCAGTTGGTCTAAGAGGACGTTAAACCCTAACAGTCAGTCTCCGTGTCCCACCCCCATATTACCAAGGGCGGCTTCTTGACCCCGTTAAGGTCAACACTTGTTTCTTTCTTTTTTTGGATACATTTCTTTGATGACGTACCGTAAAGTACCTTGTAAGCGCCCAGTATCGAGTAAGCGCACACCCCCCCCCCCCCCCCACTTTTAGTCCAAAACCGTGCATAGGGTATAGTACATTGTAAGCGCCCACCCCCCACTTTACACCATTGAAATCAGGGAATTACAAATTCCGCACTTGATCTGCTAGTTTTGTGAATGATTTCCCTTTCTTGCAAACCCTATCAAACGTCTGCACGTCAATGATTACAAGATGCCGCGGATGTCAGCTCTTGACTATTTGGATAATAACGCCAATAGAAATGTGTCGCAAACAGCAAGTGAGTTTGGGGTAGATAGAAAAAGGATCCGAGAATGGCGAGAAAATCGCGATACCCTGTTACGTCACCAAGCCGGAAAGGAAAAGAAGAATCTCTCTCTCTCTCTCTCTCTCTCTCTCTCTCTCTCTCTCTCTCTCTCTCTCTCTCTCTCTCTCTCTCTCTCTCTCTCTCTCTCTCTCTCTCTCTCTCTCTCTCTCTCTCTCTCTGATCTATCTCTCTCTGGTTTCTCTCCCCCCTCTCTCTCTCTCTCTCTCTCTCTCTCTCTTTCTGATCTCTCTCTCTTTGGTTTCTCTCTATCTCTCTCTCTCTCTCTCTTTCTGATCTCTCTCTCTTTGGTTTCTCTCTATCTCTCTCTCTCTCTTATCTCTCTCTGTCTGATTTCTCTCTCTCTCTATCTCTCTGATTTATCTCTCTCTCTCTCTCTCTGATCTCTCTCTCTGATCTCTCTCTCTGATCTCTCTCTCTGATTTCTCTCTCTCTCTCTCTCTCTCTCTCTCTCTCTCTCTCTCTCTCTCTCTCTCTCTCTCTCTCTCTCTCTCTCTCTCTCTCTCTCTCTCTGCCGAAAACAGTCTTTGGCCAAGTAAAATAGACTGCTGCCCATAATCCAGAAGACGTACCCCTTGTTCAAGGGAAACAGAGACACAGTGCGGCCGACAGCGGCACCTCTGCAGACAAGAAAAGGATGCGACGACATTTGTCTCCCCAAGCTCTTCTAATGGCAATACGAACAAGAAAAACAATGGAAGATGAAACAAGTCGCGTTAGGCGAAAATACAACAATTAGTCAAGTAGCTGTCGAACTCACTAGACTACACGGCGTAGAACTCTATCGTTCAAGCTGGTTATACCGAGAAGGGTACCATGTGGACTTTGCAGAACCTGGTACCTAACTACTAAAAGAATATAATTCATCAATGTTCACGCACTAATAGCTGCGCATACGCTAGTACTGATTTTATTAATTAATAAATTTAGCAAAGAGAGAATGAAACTGAACGCAATGCAACGCAGCAAGACCGTATACTCGTAGCATCGTCAGTCCACTGCTCACGGCAAAGGCAGTGAAATTGACAAGAAGAGCGGGGTAGTAGTTGCGCTGAGAATGATAGCACGCTTTTCTGTACCTCTCTTCGTTTTAACTTTCTGAGCGTGTTTTTAATCCAAACATATCATATTTATATGTTTTTGGAATCAGGAACCGACAAGGAATAAGGTGACAGTGTTTTTAAATTGATTTCGACAAATTAATTTTGATAATAATTTTTATATATTTAATTTTCAGAGCTTGTTTTTAATCCAAATATAAAATATTTATATGTTTTTGGAATCAGCAAATGATGGAGAATAAGATGAACGTAAATTTGGATCGTTTTATAATTTTTTTTGTTTTTTTACAATTTTCAGATTTTTAATGACCAAAGTCATTAATTAATTTTTAAGCCACCAAGCTGAAATGCAATACCGCAGTCCGGGCTTTGTCGAAGATTACTTGACCAAAATTTCAACCAATTTGGTTAAAAAATGAGGGCGTGACAGTGCCGCCTCAACTTTCACGAAAAGCCGGATATGACGTCATCAAAGACATTTATCCAAAAAATGAAAAAAACGTTCGGGGAGTTCATACCTAGGAACTCTCATGTCAAATTTCATAAAGATCGGTCCAGTAGTTTAGTCTGAATTGCTCTACACACACAGACACACACATACACCACGACCCTCGTGTCGATTCCCCCCTCTACGTTAAAACATTTAGTCAAAACTTGACTAAATGTAAAAAAAAAAAAATAAATAAAGACATCCACACCTGCAAACTTGGATGTGGACAAACCGCTCCGTAACCTTCCAGACACAGATTAACAATGTTTTTGTTGGATGATTATTTTAACATTAAGCAGGTTAGTCTTCGTTAAAAGGTGTTACATGAGTCGTCCACAAGCTGGGATAAATACAAGCCCTGCGGCTCCCGTTAAACAGCTGCTTCAGAGGTTCTACTAATACTGTAACGACAAACACAGATATCACAAATATAGTTTGGATAAAACAAGGATTGGTAGCTTTTCGTTTAACAAGGCCTTGAATGACTTTGTTCACCTTATCAACTGTCAGTGAAATCGTATTTAATTCGCAATCAAAAACATCATATACTAGCTGCAGATTGTTCGAAGCCAAGTAAAGGACGAACTGCTTCGCCGTAGCTGCAGGTTTTTATTCTGAAGACTTCAAGACGCTTCGCGAAGTCGATTCTGGTCTCAAGGACGGGCTTTAAATTTGTACTGATTGCATTATTGAGTATGTGCGTTTTATACTGAGATTCATGAATCCAAGCCTGCAGTTGGTGGTTTAAATGCGGTATGGTTGTATTGTTTGCTCCAGAAATGTATAGTTTGTACATTAGAATGTTCTAAACTTTTGAGCCGCAAAAAGAATATCCCCAATGTGTACATTCTTTACCCATGAGCTATCGAGGATTCAGGCCCATTGTTGGGAAAGTGATTTTGGTTGTTGGGTATGTTACTGAAAAATAACTAGCCCTACAAGTTTACACAGAGAAAGAAGCAGAGGGGGGAAAAAAGAGCGCTCCGTGACCTTCCCGACACATATTAATGGATGATAATTTCAACATTTAGCTGGTTAGTCTGTGTTAACAGGTGTTAGATGAGACGTCCACAAGCTGGGATAAATACAAGCCCTGAGGCTCCCGTTAAACAGCTGCTTCAGAGGTTCTACTAATACTATAACGACAAACACAGCTATCAAAAATATCTTGTGGATAAAACAAGGATTGGTAGCTTTTCGTTTAACAAGGCCTTGAATGACTTTGTTCACCTTAAGTAAAATCTCATTTAATTCGCAAACGATATCAGCATTCGGCTTAAAGGCCCATGCTTAATATATTTTTTTCTCGACATATTTGTAATCATTTGCCAACATTCAGCATAATAGAAATAACTCATAATAGCAATATTTGTAAATGTGAATTAGCAGAGACGGTATATATACTGTTCAAAAAAAGAAACGCATAGCTTGTAATATTTGGTTAATTTAGTTATATGGCTACAAGGATATCCACCAAACTGCAGAAAATGTTTATCTGGTCGTCGACCTTTCGTCCATTGCCACAAGTGAGCTCTGCACGTGACGTATGCGTTATCAGTGGCTACAATGTCAAAATTGCTCATTTGGCATGACCACTCGTCATGCTTCAGTGTAATCTCGTGAAACTCGGGGAATATTGAGCTCTCACCATGTCTTCCAAAACCCATAAAAGCGGATTGTTCGCCACAAAGAAATCAGACGACAATTCAGCGACGAAAGATGGCCCGATTGAGCAGAGAAGACCGCCAAATTGCATTGGGTCGTTTACAAGCAGGCCAAAGTCAAAGTGCAATCGCCAGGCACTTCCACGTGTCCCAGAGCACCATCAGTAGACTGTGGGTCAGGTTTCAAGCCACTGGCTGCGTTGCTGACTTGCCACGAGCGGGAAGACCAAGGGCGACAACTGCTGCTCACGACCGCTTCATACGGCTCCGCCACCTCCGGAATCGTTTCCTGTCGGCCTCATCTTCTGTCCAGGCTCTCCCCGGGCCGCGAAATTTTTTTTCACACGTCAGTTGCGGGCTTTCAATCCCGAAGGCTATTTCCGAGTAGCTACGAACGTAAACGGAAGTTCCGATGTGTTCGGATGCTTATCGATTTGAGTTGTCGTTCGTGTCTCGCTGACCCAGTACACGGTAGCGCTGGAATGAGTGCAATCCGAGCTACGAACTTTGCCGATTGCAATCTAGAAATGATCGTCACTGCTGCAGGGTCAATGTGTGAATTAATAGGATAGAGCGAAAAGAATGCACTCAGCACTCGCTCAATCCATGCTGAGGCTCATAAACTCCCAGCCTGCAGAACATCATACAGACAGCAGTCTTTCTTTCCTCGCACCATTGGCGAATGGAACGCCCTCCCACCACAGGCAGTATCCTCAGCCTCGGACATTTTCCTCTCACTGATTGTCAATCATCGGTTTGGATCAACCAGCAGGTAAGTTATTGTTTTTGAAATCCAAGACATGACCATTGCAAACGTGGCCTTTGTAGAACTGAGCAAGATTCATCTGTTGTGTATGTCATGTGTGTTACTGAGTAACTGGGTGTGACTGTGAGTCACCGTGGCAGAGTGTGTGCTTGTTGTGTTCTTATTTTTTTTACTCAAGTTTACAAAATGCTTGATCTTTAATCTATATGCACAGAATCAAATGTTGCTGTATCAGTGTATGAACTATGGTTGTAAAAGAATAAACAAAACAATTACTGAATTAGTGAGTGATTTGGCTCTGATAGTGAAGTTGAAATAGTACTTATTTCATTTTCAAGACATGTTAATAGTTATGTTAATATTGTTATGGTTTTTTTCAGGCCTCCCGAGAAACCAGAGGTGATGTGCATCATTCATACAGCTCCTGTCTTCCAGTTCCAACAGTTTACCTTTAAACATGGATACATGTACTGGAGAGGTATCAGGATGACTTGGCGTGGTGCTTTACATTACAGACTACCCCTGAAGAGTAAGTTACACATTTATAAGGTATTGGTGATGGTAGTCTGTAGCTATAAACATGCATGTAGTGTGTACTGATGTAGATCATTCAGCAGTCTTTTGTTCTTTGTAAATTGTATTACATTTACATTATTACAAGTACTTTGTAGATGAAATTATTCATACATTTGAAGATGCATAGTAATACTGTGCATGGTAATTCACTAATTGGTATGATGTACTTTGTGTACATAATGGTACAAATATCTGTATTTTCTCTCTCCTTCCCATCTTAAAGTTTGTTGCAACCCTATACTCATAAAGTGCATTATGCTGTTTGTATGAACATTGATTTGAACTATTGTGATGCAAGAAAGTAAAACTAAAACATGAAATAGCTAGAATGAAAGATTTACTCATTACTGGAATTATTTTAAATACAGTCAGTCCTTTCCTTGGCTCACAATCACAGATCTGGCCAGTTTTTTTATAGTTTTTTTTTATTTTTTACATGGAATAAGAGTTATATAATATAGTAAAACGTATCAACACCCTGACTGCCCCTGCGCAGTGTTAGAATTTTGTGAATGACTTCACATCACATTTCTCAACAAAACTGTAAGGTGTCAACGTTAAATAGAGAATGTGTGTGGGATGAGGGCTCATGCTGTCAATTAAAAAAATAGTAAATTTCCATCACATTCCAGAAAAACCGCTCACATCAGCAGCATAACAAGATATCATGTCGTTAGAAAGGTTCTTGTGAGGAAGTCTTTTTAATTTTAATGATGACAGATTCTTTTTAATTTTAATGATGAAAGTATATAAATAAATGGTTTTCACAGGAAGGAATGATGGCACCTGTAATATTACAGAACAATGTTTACAGTTTAGTTAATAGTTGTCACTCACTCACTGTCAGTATCACCCACACCATTCTCCATCCCACTGATTGTGTGAAGAACAAGTACATGTATTTCTTCCTACCTACCTACCTTCTGGCACCCCCACCACACACCCTCTTCTCAATACCAAAAACATACCCCCATCAGCGCACAGCAAAGTCTGAATGTGCTCAGTAATACATTTTCTTTATTTTCCAGGAAGTCAGGTGCCGAGATATGACGTGCAGGCAGCTTGCAGAGTGGTGCCTGGCTTTGCTGAGGATGATGATCAGATTCAGTCCATTCTGTGCTGACAGAGCTACCAGAACTGACCCCCACTGCTGGCATGACCTTTACAGCTGCATTCAACACTTTACTTTTACGCTGGTAACTTTACGGTTGCTCTCTCTCGATTGAGCATTTTTATTTTAACTAAGGGGGAAAAGTAAATGCCTCTGCAGAGATTCGAACCTAGGACCTTGAGATTTTCAGGCCCATGTCCTAACCACTAGTTTTTTTTATTGTAAGATGGATATATGTCTAGTGGATGCAGCTACATGTACAAATGTGCCAAATTAGAACTTGCATTCTCAGCCTATAGTTTTCTTGGGCCATTCATGTGAGTACTAAATATTGTGAATGCATTGGTATTCCTAGACTATCACACATACATGTGAGACTGCCTTTTCTTACTTTTGTGAAATGTGTGAACTCACTTTGTTTACCTCTTTGTGTTAATAAATGCAGTTTATCAGTTACCTCTGTTGGTTTCTTCTGCAAGTATGTCAAATGGCCCACACACACCCTCATGCGCACACACATACAGACACGCACAAAATCAGATCTCAAGTGTAAGTATTCTTTTTGCAGTTTTATTTTAATGCCCATAATCAGTCAAACAAATAATTATATCATCACACTTGCACCTAAGCTTAAAGTAGCAGTCCTGCATACATAATGTGTAAATGTTTCAGGTCACCATCTGTCCTGGCTTGAACATGCAATAAGAACACCTCTACACAAACACACGTACACTACAGTCAACTGGCTAGCTGCTTCCCTGCAAGGCATATTTGTCTATGAATTAATCGATTTTCCGCAGACAGCAGCCAGGTAGTGGATCTTTAGTATTCTAACCTTCCAAAGTTCATAATCAATAAAGAAGAATGGTATGTTACTGGAACCCTTTATTTATGACTTAAGGCAATGTGCGGCAGTAAAATTACCAAACTTAAAGGTACTGAACTTGTCAAATCCAGGTGCATGGATCCCCTGGGGCTTTTATTCATACCTCAGGCAGCTATCCGTTAGAAGAACTACCAAGTTTCATTGACTTGCACCCAAAGAGTCAAGAACTGCGATTTTTTTACGAATTAATTTCGGACTCTGTCCTGGCTGGTCTTGACCTATTTTTGGATCACCACACCATGCACAAAAAGACACGTCACTGCAAACTATGTCAGACATCATCATGAGTTTGTGTAAAACAAAATGGATGCCGGAATCACTCATTTGAATCGAACTCAGACCAAACACCACGTAATAACTAGGTTAATTTATGCACTCGCGTGAACAAGAAACTGTCGAGCTTCACAGATGTCGTCGTTGGGTAGTTTTGGGTTTGTTTTACTACCATAGGAGGATTTTTGAACTGTAAATGCACTCAGCTGCAACAAAAACGCAAAACTAAGTCTGTGAGCTGCATTGTGCCTTTAAACTTGAAGAATAGTCAAGGAATAACTTGGTTTTCTGGTTAATTCTTGAAGTGACTTATTAATATGAATGAAAACATTGTGGATGGATATAGACTGCTGTTGCTATGGAATCTAGCATTAACAGCGCCATATGGGATTTCTAAAAAACAGTTTTACAGCAACATCAAACATCAGAAATTCATAATATTTAAGGATACACATGTATTATATCTACAATCATAAAGAACGTGTTTTTTTGTTAAAAACTACAGTTTAATTTAGATTAATTATTGTAATGACTATGCAGTAAGAAATTCGTTCATCCTCATGACAAAATATATCAAAATTCAACTGTAGTCTGTTGTCAAAAATCGTTCTATATGATTGTAGATTGATACATGTGTATCTTTGTGCCAAATATTAGGAATTTCTGATGTATGATGTCGCTGTTAAACAGTTTCCTAGAAATCCAATGTAATGACTGTTTCCAACGGCACTCTACGTCGATCAGTATTCACAATTCTCCGAAAGCGGCGTATGGCTGCCTAAATTCTTTCTTTCTTTATTTGGTGTTTAACGTCGTTTTCAACCACGAAGGTTATATCGCGACGGGGCTGCCTAAATGGCGGGGTAAAAAGGATCATACACGTAAAAATCCACTCGTGCAAAAACACGAGTGTACATGTGAGTTTCAGCCCACGAACGCAGAAGAAGTATTCACAATTGTTTTATTTATTTTTATGCAGAAAACCAGGTTATTCCATGTATTTTCCGAATTCAATTTTACTGCCGCACATTTCCTTAAAGGCACAGTGCAGCTCACAGTCTTCGTTTTGCGTTTTTGTTGCAGCTGAGTGCATTTACAGTTCAAAAATCCTCCTATGGTAGTAAAACAAACCCAAAACTACCCAACGACGACATCTGTGAAGCTCGACAGTTTCTTGTTCACGCGAGTGCATAAATTGACCTAGTTATTATGTGGTGTTTGGTCGGAGTTCGATTCAACTGAGTGATTCCGGCATCCATTTTGTTTTACACAAACTCATGATGACGTCTGACATAGTTTGCTAGTGACGTGTCTTTTTGTGCATGATGTGGTGATCTACCTGATCTAAATTTAGATCCAAAAATAGGTCAAGACCAGCCGGGTCTGAGTACGAAATTAATTCGTAAAAAAAATTGCAGTTCTTGACTCTTTGGGTGCAAGTCAATGAAACTTGGTAGTTCTTCTAACGAATAGCTGCCTGAGGTATGACTAAAAGCCCCAGGGGCTCTGTGCACCTGGATTTGACAAGTTCAGTACCTTTAAGAAAATGTAAGATTTACTGAACTTTGACCCAGCACTTTTTGTAAGTGGACAGGCCTTAGTTTTATTTCGGTGGCATAATTCAATGCGCTTCGTCAAAATGTCTTGAACTAAAAACAAAAGCAGACGCAAGACTTATGGTCAGTTGGAGTTGTCTCCCGTACTCCTAACTTGAATGTGCTGCAGACAGGTGTACCCAAACAGCTCATATCACAAACGGTTTGGAATTCCCAAAAACGCAAGATCCGCACTGCACAACTTCAGTTCAGCGCTCGGTCTCTTTTTGAAAATGTGTATCTTGAGAGAAAAATATAGAATAATATATTGCACCGCCCAAAGGAATGGAGTTCTTATGGGACAATGACAGCGCTCAGTTCATAACGATAGGACAACTTTTTAAATGAGGCAGGGCCGGACTACCAGGGGGGGGGGGTGTTATGGGAGTTGCGCAACCCCCCCCCCCCTAGCCTAAACATGTACCTCACTTATTTAAAACATTTTTTATGATTGTTTATTTTATGCCGTTTCATGCAAGGAGCGACCATTTTCCTATCTCAGAATATGACCTACCCATCAGCTTCAGGGGGCTTCGCCCCCTGACCCCCACAATATAGGGGCTCTGCCCCTTGACCCCGCCAAGGGGAACATCCCCCTGGACCACCACTGGCAACCCCCCCACCCCCACCCCTCCTCTTAGCCTAGTCCGGCCCTGTGAGGCGTAGCGGGCCTTTAAAACATTGACAAAAATGTACAATAGCAACAAGTTGTAATGCTCAATACAACCAATACTGAGAGGACATTTACAATACTGGGAAACAGTTCTTTTTGTCCGGTGATCCTCTGCGGCTGATGCTGTAGTTTCCCCATCGATCATAGCTGGACTTGGATAGCACTGCTTTTCATCCACATTCACTGGCCAGGTCTTCGTCATCTTCAGTCACTACTGACAAATGAATGAGAAAGGAACGGATCTTAAACACAACGACAAGAACAAACCTATGTATGAGTATAAAGGAATAAGTTGTGTACTGTTTGTAACTGACACACATACACACACTAAACCCACATAAATGCCAAGAGCTTAAACATTCTTTTTCCCTGGTAGACAAGTTCAAATAAAATCCCCCGACTCCCCCCCCCCCCCCCCCTACTGCGTCTGATTTTTGTTGGAACCCCAAAGACTCAAGGCTGTTTTCAATGTAACTTGTAAGCTACAGAACATGTAGTGATGTACACACACATGTCTGTCACCATATTTGAATACATTCAGTTCACTAATTCAGTCAAAATTTCACTGAATGTAAAACGACATATTATTCTAGAAAGATATCAATGCCACTGTCCTACATTATCACAGGAATCATGTGTGTCAAGTTCTATTATTATTTTCCTTTTAAAGTTTTACGCTCTCTGTGCTCTACACACATGCATAATATACATGTTATACATACTCAAAAAAGGAAAATAATAATAGAACTTGACACACAGTTTCATTGAGATAATTATATCCTGACAGTGACAGTGTTTACTGCAATGCATTTTTTTTTAATCAAACATACACACTGAAAGTCATGAGCTTCTAGTATATTAGTAATGGTTCCAATACGGGAGGAAGTGATCACCATACTGGTGAAATAAGGCTAAGAGCTTGCGGTTTGGAGTCTAAGTCAGTAGGTGTTCATTATTTTATTATTATCCCTGAACCTGAATTATAAAAAAAAACACCACTCTCTCACAGTCTTGCTCACAGTCACACACGCACACCTCCACATGAGTTATTCTGACCAGAACTTGAGAATGAGAGAGAGGGGAAGGAAAAAACACACTGTATGTCATAACACTGACACTGACAGTTGTACATGTATAATAAAACCTTTTACCTGATTCGTCGCTGGCCATGCAGCAATCGGTTGACTTTTTCAGCTGAGAGGAGACCTGCAATAAAATAATAGATGAAGTACCAATCATGGGAACATCACTTTCAAAATGGTGAGTACTAGCAGAGCAGTAGAACCATTGATTGCCTTTCAAAGAAACGCACTGTAACCAGCCAGCCTGGGTAAGTCAGCAATTTGATTCTTGAACTAGCCTCCAACCTGCTTGCAAAATTTTT
>NC_090252.1:60962102-60969602 GCF_037325665.1 Littorina saxatilis
GCTGTATGCCTATCATAAACATGATGCGGTCACGGATGACTGGACATGGCTGTCGCAATGCAATCCTCCCAAAAAATGTGTGTTTACAGGACTAGGAAACGTAAACTTTCGCAGTATTTGTAACTTTTATTTGTCTGTATGCATGGAAAGTCTTGATTTTTGTGGATGTAAACCTTAAAACCTGTGACACGTTTTATAACTTTTCCGGAAGATTGCTTAGCATCTCAAGAAATACCTGTATCGATGCGTTATATTACCGGACGTTTGTCTAGTATATAGACTTGAGATCCTGAAAGTTTCGAATCAATCCATTCAGGCATTTCTGTATTATAGCGCTTTTTGTCCTGGTATCCCTCAAAATGGACGCACAAACCTCTCGTTTTCTACTGCACATGCGCTCCAGACCTGCATCAGTAGAAATGACATAACACAAGAGATACGTAAGATGCAAAAACAAAACAACCTGTTTTGCATAGATAATTCATCGGCGTTCTGCTCGTTTTTAAACATTGCCAAGTTAAGCCTATTCTGAATTGTTGTCTATTTTTTTAATTGGTACCGTACGTTTTTGTCGGGTCGATTGTGGTGGTACCCTTACTTCGGTGGCGGTCACGTGATACCTATAACATAAATCTTTGATCCAAAAAGTGTGCAGGTAGACATGTTTCAATGTAATGACACGGGAATGATTGTGTGTGTGTGTGGATTCATGATTATGTTGATGTCACAAATTTTGACACCGCAGACACAACCGCATACATTCTTGTTCATTTATGTATTGTAAGAATTCGCGCCAAAAGTAAATGTTAAATGTGCTGTGCCACGTATTAATGTACAGTTAAACATACATATACCAAGTGTGTTATATAATGTTATTGTTTATCGATTAAAAGGGCACACACAAAAATATGTGTCTTACTGTACATCTGCAGCATCACTTTGCTACTGTCCCGTCCCTTGTGAGATCTCTCTCTCTCTCTCTCTCTCTCTCTCTCTCTCTCTCTCTCTCTCTCTCTCTCTCTCTCTCTCTCTCTCTCTCTCTCTCTCTCTCTCTCTCTCTCTCTCTCTCTCTCTCTCTCTCTCTCTCTGATGTATGTTGTAGTTGAGGATGTATTTGATGAGGCACCAGCCATCCCCTGTACATACCCATACATGTATGTATTGTGCGTGTGTGTGTGTGTGTGTGTGTGTGGATGTGTGTGTGTGTGTGTGTATGTGTGTGTGAGTGCGTGTGTGTGTGCATGTGTGTGTGTGTGTGTGTGTGTGTGTGTGTGTGTGTGTGTGTGTGTGTGTGTGTGTGTGTGTGTTTGTGAGAGAAGGAGTGAAAGTCAGAGTGTGTGTGTGTGTATGTGTGTGAGAGTGGGTGCGAGAGAGAGAGAGAGAGAGAGAGAGAGAGAGAGAGAGAGAGAGAGAGAGAGAGAGAGAGAGAGAGAGAGAGAGAGTCATGTTTGATATATATGTATGTACTGGTTGTAACGGGTCAGTTGGCCTAAACAATAAACTTTCTGAGTTCTGAGTTCTCTCTCTCTCTCTCTCTCTCTCTCTCTCTCTCTCTCTCTCTCTCTCTCTCTCTCTCTCTCTCTCTCTCTCTCTATCTCTCTCTCTCTATCTCTCTCTCTCTCATATTTTCTTCTGAATTGCCTGTACTCTACCTGCCTGTATATTTGTTTTGCAGAACAGCGCAGGTGAGTGGCAGCTGTGTTTCGGCATTACCCTCGTCATCTGTGTGGTGACGTCACTCATCTACGTCACTCTGGGCTCCAGTCAATTGCAGAACTGGGAGGAAACCCCTACATAACACCACGGAGGAGATGCGGATATATCAGAAGAATGTGGAATAGACAACAGAGGAACCTTTCATGAAAGCAACAAATCACAAGGGATACACCAGCGTGGACAATGAACTGCATGAGAACCAACAATATACATGAATGTGGTTTTATGTTAGCTTAGAAGTCAAATATCATGCTGTTAGATGATGGTTTTCCCAGCAACTTATTGATTTATGTCGTCTTACCTCCGCCACATACGCCTGTACCTATTTCCTCCCATTAGGACAGGCATGACATGTTTTGTTTAAACAATGTCAGTCACGATTATATATGTGACCCTCCACTACAAAATGAGTCACATGTCACCTTTGCATGATTTTCATATTTTTACATTTTCCTAAAGAGTTTTTTATGCTCTATTCAGTGGTGAAAACCGTTTTAGAAAAGAGCGAAAACTGTTTGAGTTATAAGCCTGTGACTAGGGTGACCCTCACACTGTTACCATACACTCCCCGTACTTATATTGAGCCTAGCGCAGATCCGCGCGAGGTGACATGCGACTCATTTCGTGGTGGAGGGTCACATATTTGCACCGAGGCAGTCTGGTCTTTCAGCGTATCAATCAAACTATTCCATTGAAACTCCAATGGACACTGCTTCTACCATCAAAACCTGCATGAACTTATACTTAAACGTCTCACTGTTACTGCTCTAAAGATAAATGAGTGTATATTGTTCCATGATTGATTCCATGTTCTAAAGAGACAGCTGTGTTGTCCTTAGCTTCTTCGTAACAATCGGTGAGATGTGCATACATAGTCGGGTAGCTGAAATCTGTAGCTTGCCAAAAAAATGGGACGCTAAACGTTGAGGGTTACAAGCATCCACCTGGTCTCAATGGAGAGTCTGGACGCGGAGTAGTGTAGTCTAGGTAGGTGGACATTCTGAATTTGGTTTGTTTGGCCGCCATGACACTTTTCAAAATGGCCGCCTGAAAATCTTATGCGGGCCATATCTCACGTGTTATATGGACTAAAGTGACAAACTAAAGGGCTACATATATGTATTTTGACATGAAGAATTCAAATATGCAAGAATAAACATGATCTAAGTAGGTGGACATTCTGAATTTGGATGTTATGGCCGCCATGACACTTTTCAAAATGGCCGCCACAATCTACATTTTTCTTCATATCTCAGCTTATATTTGGGATAAACTCAAAAACATGGAGTCAATTCCTATGTTTTGCATGATGACAAAGTCAACGGTGGCACAAAAAATAACCCTAACATTCACATTTCCTTACAAAAATTAAATATTTGACAAAATAGCTCTGTGCGATGTACGAATTTAGTAAGTATTATCTTTCTGAATTTTCTATCTTAGACAATGTCATATCAGCGTCCAAAGAGTTTACTCCATATTGCTTTGGAGAACAACAAATTGAAATCAATGATGACAAGAAAATACAAACATTGGGTGATGATAATTATAAACTGAAAATTGTAATACTTCTGAAACACCAATGATACTATATAGCATAATTATCATGCTAATTATGCACTTTCAGAACACAACAACTCTGACTCTTCAATACACAAGAACAATGTCAAATACCATAGTACAACATGATGCACACACGTTTATGCATTACACTCGTTAGGTCTTCCCTTTTTAGCAATGAACATGTAATGTTGGCACAATAATGGGTATGTAACATTATAAGAAACGATTTGTCGCTTCTGGATCACTGAGTATGACAGGCTACATGCCTCCATGGAAACAGAACAATAGGTTTTCAGGCACAAAGTGGTATTTCAAGGCTTAGTTGCGTAGCCCTGCCAAAGTGTGTGGGTTTCTGCAGTCTTTGCATCGGCATGCTCTTGTGCATCCCTGTCCACTGGACCAACATCTGCAGCGTCTTGTAGCACAAGATGTGCAGCCACAATCTATGAGCTCGAGAAAACGTTGTCTTGTGTCAGTTGTGGGTGCACGACTCAGCAGGATTTGCTCAATCACGTCGCCAGTCTCCTTCGTGACCAGCTTCCATCCACTGTTGACAACAGCCGGGAGGTGTGGCTTAGTTTCCAGAGCCCGCCTCCACACAAGTGCCTGGTAGTGAGATCTCTTGATGTGTAAGGTTCAAAGCATCTTGTGTGGGGGGGGGGGGAGTTTTCAAGCGTTTTCTTCACGCTGTGGAAAACGTCGCATCGCAGCGGCTGTGTGGACGTGTGCTGGGTGTTCGGGTTGTAGAGTTTGCAGACAAATGATTCTGCATCCATGAGCACTTCCTCATCAGGAAAGTCTTCCATGCCAAGTCTTTGGAGAAGATGGGGATTGTCGAGGAAAACATGCCATGCAGATTTCTTCCCAATGCCAGCAAACTGGCTGGTGCTGTCAGAACCTGTGATTGCATGGAATGCCAGCAATGATTCTCTTTGTTGGTCAGTGATGTTAATTTGATGCACAGGCACAAAGTGCTTCTTCCGGGGTGTTCCTGTTTGCATCCACACAAAGATACTGAGCTGTGGTTGGGGAGCGACAAGTAGAACAAGAACATCAGTGTCACGGCTGACGATGACTACTTGTGGATATCCTGGTTCTCTTGCTTCTTTGGCATGAAGAAGCATTCTGGTATCTGCCTCTTCATGCTCAACAGATGACAGATGTGTGACATCTCTGTCAGATGACGACCAGACCTTTTCGGCATCAGAAAAGCCACCACTCAGCACCAGCTCTTTTCCAGGCTCATTCCTGAAATTCTTTGCCAGCTCTTCGCAAAGGAAGTTGGCCAAGCTGGCCTTGTTCTCCTCCAATAGTATGAATCTGTCCCATTTGCCTAGAGCTTGAGTGCGTGACAGTACATTCCTTCTTATCCCTTTCTTGCCGTCCGTTCTCTTGCCTCGAGTCGTCGATTTGATTGTTTGTTTGATGTACCTGTCAAATACCAAGTCAACTCTGGTGCAGGAGTGTGAGAAGTACTTGTCAACGTGTTCTGCAACATTGTCACTCCACTCTCCCAAAGTCTTTGCTCCCATCCGATTCCCCACGACTTGTATCATCGCCATCCCATCAACTATGGTGCAGGTTGTGCTTGGAGCTGGAGCAGCATTCTGTGGCAAATTTTGCTGAAGTATTTTGGCCAGATCAGCTTTGTTTCTTGGCAGTCGCAATCTGCAGTCAGCAGTTGCTAGCGAGAGAGGCACTCCACAAAGCTCTTGTTCCAACATCTTGTTGATGTCAACATCCCGTCCTGCTTCCACAGCTGTTATCACACGTCTGAACAAGTCCCTGTCGGCTTTGAGGGAAACCGTTTTCTCCTTTCCAGTGTTGACTTCAAGTGTGTACGTGCTCTCCAAGGTGCAGAGTTTCTTGGTTTTGATTCTGTCATGGAAAAGAGTCTCTTTCAGGACAAATTTTCTGCACAAACTCTGAGATGACTTCCTTTCCTGTTTCCTCTGCTGTTAGCAAGTCATGTTTCACAACATCACTGGCAACGTCACAAGTTGTGAGTGAAATCAGGTCTGGTGATGGGTGAGCAAAGGGGTTGAATGTCTGAAACAAGTTGATGAGTTTCTGTAGATCATCTTGATCCTGTTTCAACCTCTTTTTCCCGAAGTCCTTGTGTACACAGTCGTGCTCGTCATCTTCATCAGCAGCACTAGACAGGCCAAACATGGCCTGAGTGTCCTTAGCCAGCTGAGACCTTGCGCCGAGTGTCAATTATTAATTATGGTACAGTAGTATTAATTTGGTAATTTGGTTGTTATTTTGAGCATGATTAGGCACAACAATGACTGAAAAACGCGAGAATTTCACGCAGAATGGACATATTTTTCGAAGAAATCATACAATGCACTACTTAGATCATGTTTATTCTTGCATATTTGAATTCTTCATGTCAAAATACATATATATAGCCCTTTAGTTTGTCACTTTAGTCCATATAACACATGAGATATGGCCCGCATAAGATTTTCAGGCGGCCATTTTGAAAAGTGTCATGGCGGCCAAACAAACCAAATTCAGAATGTCCACCTACCTAGACTACACTACTCCACGTCTAGACTCTCCATTGAGACCAGGTGGATGCTTGTAACCCTCAACGTTTAGCATGTTGCACTTTTCTGAACTCAGCTACCCGACTAACATGTTCTGTTTACATTCCTAGCATGGGCGTGCTTTCCGCTTATTGTTTGCTGAACTTACTCGAGTTCAACCCAAAACAACTCGACACACTCACTGGCTTTATGATGTGTGTTTTTTATCACAGTGAATTTGTCTGTAACTCATTCTGTTCATTACTTGCATACCCCCCCCCCCCTTTTTTCTGTTCTGCCGTTATAAACATAGCAATGACTTTACAGTTCTCTCAGACATACCGCAGTGTTCCTCATCACGTCCATCCCCGCAGTCATCGTCTCCATCACAGCGACATGGAGGGTCATTTTCTGAACAGACATTGAGCGTTTCACAAGGTTTTTACTTGATTCAAAACTGGAATGAGTCTTTCATAGCCAGTTTTCATGAATGCATTATGTTTATATTTCTGTCCAATCCATAACATGCTTTTAGTTTTGAATGTGTTGCTTTCATTCACAGATGTCCGTTGTAATTCATGTATGTACCTTTGATTCACTGGACAGGCGCAGTGGCTTAGTGGATAAGGCGCAGGCCTCCCTACTGGAAGATCGTGGGTTTGAATCCCGGCCGCGCCTGTTGGGTTAAGGGTGGGGATTTTTCCTATCTCCCAGGTCAATTTATGTGCAGGCGTGATAATGCCTTATCCCCCTTCGTGTGTACACGCAAACACATGACCAACTGCGCTCGGAAAAGATCCTGTAATCTATGTCAGAGGTGGGTGGGTTATAGAAACACGACAATACCCATGCAGCATGCTTCCCCCGAAAGCGGCGCACAGCTACCTAAATGGCAGGGTGCAAACTGTCATACACGTAAACACCCACTTGTGCTAAAACACACATGTAAAAGTGGGGGTGTCATCCCATGAATGAAGAAGAAGAAGAAGAAGAAGAAGAAGAAGAAGAAGAAGAAGAAGAAGAAGAAGAAGAAGAAGAAGAAGATTCACTGTGGACAAATTCATGATAATAGCATGTAACTGGTTCTTCTTTTTTAATAATAATAGTAATAATAAAGATAGCTTATATAGCGCCGCTTCACAAATTTAACTATGCTCTTAGCGCTGTACATCGAGATATGACAATTTCAATAATATAAATACAAAGATGATATTATAATAATACACATTTACAAATATTTTTCAATGTCGTGTAAATCATACTTAGTCAAATGTTACACACAAAACACATTCACATTAACAATCCGTTTGATTTAATCACAGTTTACTCCAAAATCCATGTAGTTTACTTTGATGAAGACTATATTTTGTTATATATCCCTCTGTCTGTCTGCCTTGCAGTGAGTGTGCGTGTTTGTCTGCAGGTGTCTGTCTCTCTCTGTCGTTTTATGTCTGTCTCTCTCTCTCACGTGTCTGTATGTCTGTCTCTCTTTCTTCGGCACATGTGTATATTAAAATTAGCTTGTTCTCTTAATCTAGTGACATGTTTCGTGATTAGTTACTCCAGGAAACGAATCGGTTTCTGTAGTGTGTTTTAACCGGACAACTCATTGTGGGGCTTTGTTTGTCTGACAAAAATGCGGTCACTAAAGCAGTTTACAGTAAAACGTGGCGACTGGGTTTAGATT
>NC_090252.1:60979602-60993418 GCF_037325665.1 Littorina saxatilis
ATATATGGTGGTTCTAATCCAATGGACCTCACATTCATTCCAACGAAAATAGCCTCCAAGGAGCTACAGTTGCAGTTTTCGTGTAAGTCCCATAAGCCTACTTTTGTGTTGAAGAATAATATCTTAACACACGTCGGAGACCAACTGTCTCACGTTAGATGAATGTTCCTGATCCACACAATTCTGCTAATGTTTACAGTTTACCACAGTGTCATGTTACGCACAACACGTGTCGCGTAATACTTAAATTGACGACGTCTACGTCTCACACAATCTTCTCGCCGATTATGGTTCTTCGGTGGCAGTTCACACATTCAGTGACTCCACAATTATGTTTCTTCGGTGGCAGTTCACACTTCCAGTGACTCCACAATTATGTTTCTTCGGTGGCAGTTCACACGTACCGTAACTCCACAAACTTAACGGGTGCATACCCGGGATACATACCACCCACGCAATACCGCTCGTGGTGGCTATGGGGTGCGGCTCCACCCAGTTCCCAGTACTCCAGCGTTGCTACAACCCTGCGCTCTCAAACATCAATTCGTAGCGCCAAGGAGGGGATGCCCATCTCTCTCTCTCTCTCCCGCTGTCAAGTGGTTCCATCCCTCACTCTGACCGGGTGCTGCGTAAAAAGTTTAGACTACCATAAGTCTCAATTCTTAGCTAAACTTTTCTACGAAATAATACTGCTATTCTTTCTCAATACTGTTCAACTATCCGTCCACTAACTTATGCGGATATATTATTTACACCAGCTCATTTACAAGTAACTTCATTACCCAAAAGAACATACGACCTTCCTTTTCAAAATGGCTGACACAGCGGTTAACGCTTTTCCAGCCCAATTTACAACATGACTCTTCCAGTCATTTCACCAGTCAATATTACTGAGCAAAATACAATTCAATAAATACCTGTATCTTTACAGCCTAGAACAACCCATGGTTCGTCCGCCACACTAGTCTTTCGGTGTTAGACCACAGTGTTCGGGGAGCAGCATTCTCGCCCAACGCGGAGACATCAACACGTCTGTCTTTCTCGACTGTCAAGAACGCTCTCCTTCCACACGCCACGAAGCTAACCTCGTTTCCTCCTATTGGCCAAAGCAGCCAATGGAAATACGCCTTACAGAACTGGGCCACGCCGTGAAGTCGTGCTACTTCAAGTATGGCTAACCAATCTGTACACATGTGTTTAAACCATCTAATACTGAATCATGTACAATCCATTTGTCACATTACCCCCTCCTCCCAGAAAAAAATGACCGACCGAGGTTATTTGTTCTTTAGAATAACAGGTGAATGAGGGTAACTACTTCACTGCAATACAATTTCGATATCGCATTACACTATGGAACAAACTGGTCGTGATCTGACCGCGACATTAATCTCAATTTGCCAACATCTGACTTGCTGTCACAAAAAACTAAAAGAAGTCCATGCGAGCAAAACTATCGGAGCTGACACACTTCTGATCCCATATGTATAACAAACACTACTTTATGTCTGTTAAAGTACTTCTTCCTTCTTTTGGAAGATTCCACTGAGTTTTTTCTTTTAACTCACAATTTCCAGTCATGTTGCTTTCTAGCTCAAACATGTAAAGTTTTTCTTTAGCATCCTCAGTTTTCTTATCTTGAGTCTACGACTCTTCCAACATAGTACTACGACTCATGTTTCTGATGCAAAACTGGCAAGTAGTCAAAAAATCATGCAAACCATTTTCTTGCCCTATTTCTGCGAGTGCCTCCATGGCCTACAGCAGCAGT
This sequence comes from Littorina saxatilis, assembly GCF_037325665.1. Taxonomy (NCBI): domain Eukaryota; kingdom Metazoa; phylum Mollusca; class Gastropoda; order Littorinimorpha; family Littorinidae; genus Littorina; species Littorina saxatilis. Next base: position 60,981,374 of record NC_090252.1, read on the forward strand.
AGTCTCAATTGACCTAGACTTTAATCTGTTCACATCTGCTTGCAACTGACTGGGTTCTTCTCGTACGCTTCCCAAGTCCTCAGAGACCTGAGCCAAAAGTTTATCAGGAGGGTTTCTTCTCTTTGCCTGCGCACGATTTGTAATAGCTGTAACCCCCTCAACAGTAGGAAAACAGTCTGCACCCCCTGAAATCCCCGGAATGTTGCCTATGATCAAATCAGCCACAGGGTCATTCAGGACACAACAAACCATTTCTCCCGAAATATAAGGAGTCTCTACCATAACTTTCGCCTGAGGATAAGTAAGTACCTCCCCACCAAATGTCTTACAGGTGACGTTTCCACCAACAAACTGATCTTTCGCCACCAACCGTCTACGAACTCCACAAATCGTAGAACCCGTGTCTCGCAGTACTGTACATGCACTGTCGTTGACACTACCATGTTCTAAATGCAAACTTTTCCTTACTTTTTTAACTGGAGGAACGACCTCTGGAACAAATGCATTTCCTGACTCGCTCTGTTCCTGAAATTCTTTTTCTTGTTGTTCAAAAAATTTAGCTGCCGGACACGATTTCAACTTATGGCCGCCCAAGCCACAAGCCCAGCAAGGATTTAAAGGATTTATCCGCAATGGACACTCTCGACACCAATGACCTTTTTCAAAACACAGAAAACAAGTGTCGTCCTCTCGGGGTGAACGAACTCTCCGACCACCTGCATGTCTGCGTCTACGTTTGCGTGATTTACATGCATCACCTTGTGGATATGCCTGTGCGTCAGAAGTCCCTTGTCTACAACTCCGGTTATCACTATGCTTAGCAAAACCAGAACCAACTCGCGGCAACTCCTGATCACCCCTGTGATTATCACCCTGTGCGAAAGCAGCGCCAACATACTCTTCCTGAACACAGGAACCAGCAGAGAAAATAGTAGACCCTGATTTCCGTGATAAACGGTAATTCTCGGCAGCTTTGACCATTTCATCAAGTTTAACTAAACCTTGTCCACGAATGAACGTTGCCAAGTCGGCTGATACACTTTCAAGAAACTGTTCTCCCAAAATCAAGTTTGTCAAACCATTGATATCTTTTGGTATTCCTGATAGTGCAACCCAACGGTCAAATAACCTTTGCAACTCAATTCCAAATGTTTGGAACGGTTCTTTCTCACTTGGTTTACTATATCTGAGTTTTTGTCTAACAGTTTCAGACGTACACCGAAATGTCTTCAGCAAGTTCTCTTTTAGATATTCGTATGTCACATCATCTGCAGCAGCAAGGCTATGATAGAGGTTTAACGCATTACCTTCTAACAGTGCAGTCAAGTAAGTTATCCATTTTGACTCTTCCCAACCCAGAGTTTTTGCATGAGTCTCAAACCTGAACAAGTATGAATCTATATCATCATGTTGTTCTCTGAACGTAGGAAGCCTGGGATAAACAGGACGAGCACCAACACTAGGGTATGAATCCTGACCATTTTGCGGTGTACGCGACCCAGCATTAATTTCAGCCTGTTTAAGATCAAGTTCTTTTTGTTTTAACTGGTGTTCTCCTTCTTCCCTTTCTTTTTGCATTTGTCTTTCTTTTTCGCGTTTTCTCTCCAAACGATCAAAACTTTCTCTAACGTATTTCTCACGTTTATCTGCAGCAAGACCCAAAGTCTCTGCCTGTTTAACAAACTTGTCAAACAACGCATCATAATCATCTTCGTTCTCCATTGTGCTAGTTTTTAACTCTCAAAATCACACCCAAAATATGTCCAAGTTTAGAGAAAAAAAAATTGAAAAAGTTTCAAACAATAATGTAAGTTCAAGCACTCTACTTGAAAACTGTCAAGTACCACACAAAATCTGGCACAAGATACAATAGTCAACACATGACCATATCCAAACACGTTTTGGCGTAAATCTCACGCAAAAATCCAACAATTCTAATTAAAGTCAGATACTCAGTCAATGAAGTCAAAAAACGAATCTTGTTTCAAACATATATACAAGTACAAAATATCAACACAAACCTTAATTTTTAAGAAGAATTCAAAATTTTAGAAAGTTCCAGCCACTTAAAAAAACAACTAAATATGCAGGAATAATATCAAAACAATCCAAATACACACTAGCAAACTAAACTCCAAACAAATGAAGTCCAACCCACAACAAAAAATGTAGTTGGAGGCAAATAAAACAAATTCCAAAAAAAAATTATGAAGTGACACAATCACTCCAAACAGCAGGATAAGTTAAACCAAAAAATGTCAAAGTACCCAATCTATACCAGTTTAATCCTTAAAATAGCAAACCATATGAAAAAAATTTCCACTAAATATAGACCAACTCTATAAATAACCACTAATGAAATCAACCTAATTAAGTTCCACAAAGTCAACAAATCTGAACAATCAAAAAAACAAAAACAAAAAAAAAATTCCAAAATAAAGAAAAAATTTCAAAGTCAGAAAAACCAAACAACTTAAATGAGAATTTTTTTTTTATCAAAGGCAAACAATGCACGATTTAAAATAAGGGCAAAGGGTTAACAAACGACAGATAGTTCCCTATACGAAAGCAGAAAGACAATATTTTATAAATATTTTACAAAACTGAAAGTACAGAAAAGAGCAAAGAAAAAGAATTGACAGACCCCACAGGAAGAAAAATGAAGCTATTCCCTCAGTGCTCAGAACTATACAATAAGCACTACCGTAAAACTGGAGACGGTCACAATACAAAACAAAACATCAACAACACAATCACTCAAATCTCACGAAAACCTGTTTATGTTTGACCTACCCAAAAAACTGCCTGACACTAACACTGGGAACAAAATCAATTTACAATGCAAGGGAAACAACTACAATTTTAACCTAACACAGAGAAAATCGGGGTCACCAAATGTTACGGATGAAATTTCAGGTAAATGTGTGTGTGTATAGAAAATATGCGTGCTCTACTCTGTTTACTGTCTACTGTTACTCGCACACAACACTCAGACAAAGCACAAAGACAAAACACTCTCAATGCCCTTTGCCCTCGTACCTGTAATGAATCATCAACACAACAATACAAATATGTTATTTCTCATGCATTCTACAGATCACGTTCATTCATATATAAGAAGAATAATATCTTAACACACGTCGGAGACCAACTGTCTCACGTTAGATGAATGTTCCTGATCCACACAATTCTGCTAATGTTTACAGTTCCTGTTTACCACAGTGTCATGTTACGCACAACACGTGTCGCGTAATACTTAAATTGACGACGTCTACGTCTCACACAATCTTCTCGCCGATTATGGTTCTTCGGTGGCAGTTCACACATTCAGTGACTCCACAATTATGTTTCTTCGGTGGCAGTTCACACTTCCAGTGACTCCACAATTATGTTTCTTCGGTGGCAGTTCACACGTACCGTAACTCCACAAACTTAACGGGTACATACCCGGGATACATACCACCCACGCAATACCGCTCGTGGTGGCTATGGGGTGCGGCTCCACCCAGTTCCCAGTACTCCAGCGTTGCTACAACCCTGCGCTCTCAAACATCAATTCGTAGCGCCAAGGAGGGGATGCCCATCTCTCTCTCTCTCCCGCTGTCAAGTGGTTCCATCCCTCACTCTGACCGGGTGCTGCGTAAAAAGTTTAGACTACCATAAGTCTCAATTCTTAGCTAAACTTTTCTACGAAATAATACTGCTATTCTTTCTCAATACTGTTCAACTATCCGTCCACTAACTTATGCGGATATATTATTTACACCAGCTCATTTACAAGTAACTTCATTACCCAAAAGAACACACGACCTTCCTTTTCAAAATGGCTGACACAGCGGTTCACGCTTTTCCAGCCCAATTTACAACATGACTCTTCCAGTCATTTCACCAGTCAATATTACTGAGCAAAATGCAATTCAATAAATACCTGTATCTTTACAGCCTAGAACCACCCATGGTTCGTCCGCCACACTTGTCTTTCGGTGTTAGACCACAGTGTTCGGGGAGCAGCATTCTCGCCCAACGCGGAGACATCAACACGTCTGTCTTTCTCGACTGTCAAGAACGCTCTCCTTCCACACGCCACGAAGCTAACCTCGTTTCCTCCTATTGGCCAAAAGCAGCCAATGGAAATACGCCTTACAGAACTAGGCCACGCCGTGAAGTCGTGCTACTTCAAGTATGGCTAACCAATCTGTACACATGTGTTTAAACCATCTAATACTGAATCATGTACAATCCATTTGTCACATATATATGTGCATGTGTGTGTGTGCATGTGTGTGTGTGTGTGTGTGTGTGTGTGTGTGTGTGTGTGTGTGTGTGTGTGTGTGCATGTGTGTGGGTGTGTGTGTGTGTGTGTGTGTGTGTGCATGTGTGTGTGTGTGTGTGTGTGTGTGTGTGTGTGTGTGTGTGTGTGTGTACATGATTTTGTTTGATTTAGATTTGGTCAGCATACTTTTTTTTTCTCCGCAGACTCGGGATGTCCAAGTTACAGGTGGAAATGCAGCAACCGCCGTTGTATTCTGATGTCCTTCCGATGTGATGGACAGGATGACTGTGGCGACAATAGTGACGAGGAACACTGTGGTAATTTTTGTTCCCTCAATATTTCTAGGTATGTGTAATTAATACAAACCTGGGAAGGGGTTACAACTCTTTCCCGAATACTGTATTAACATTAAAACAAATAACTGTCACGGACATACAGTATGTACATGTTGTAACTGGACAGCAGTGGACAAGTAATGAATTATCCCTGTACGACCGCTTTTTGCCTACGCGCAGTGTAAAGCGTCCCGTACACAGGTCTAACATTGTAGCCATCGCCGAGGCTTATGCCCAATGAATGATGCTGCAAAAAGCTGTAAGTCTTGCGAGCCGAATTCTTACTCTGCACCGTCAGTGAAGAAACTGTCAATCTACTGTCTTCGTCCCCACAGTATTGGCGCGACAGTTTGTAGTCGCCTTACAATAGACCTATTTCTCTTTTCGTTGCTTTTCTGTCGGTCCCGGATACTCAAATCGGCTGTTGGGACGTTAAGAGTAAACACAATAACTTATCTCTTTGCTGTGCATGTATGATGTGTTGCTAGAACTTGGATAAAGAGAAAGACATTTCACAGGGCCTATCTGGTTCCATGGTCTTTCTTGTCTACAGCAACACGATTTACTTCGACAGTGCAAACACTGTTCTTTGTGCTTAAAACAAAGAGACCATTCATAATCGGTGTTTCGTACATTCTCACGAGAGATTTCACGAACAGAAACAAGAGATAAAAATAAAGAGACGTATCATTCTGATTACCGCCACAACAAGACGAGCAGTTCTGATATTTCTGTGTCGTATTTTTCATGTTTGTCGGGCGATCTGATAACTAGCTTGTTATGTATGAGAATCCTTTTAATCAAAACTGTCTGTTTAAAATTAGGTTTCTTAACAGGAAAAATCCACAATGATGGAAAAAGGTGGTACATAACGTAAATTGTGTATGTTTTTATGACAAGCAAATCGAACACAAAGTAAGTAAACATTTACTAAAAGAACATAGTATAACTGGTAAGTGCTTGTCACTTGTGTCTGCAATACGACAATCGACAGTAGAAGCAGAATCAACCGGACACAGTTAGCCGAACGAAACTAATGTAAACACGAGTTTGTAACACGGAATTTAATACAAAGCACAATGCTTCCCTTATCTGTCAGTCAAGGTTATGAGCGAAGCCAGTACTCGCACGCAAACACACACACACACACACACACACAAACCCACACATACACACACACACACACACCCACACACACACACACACACACATACACACACACACACACACACACACACACACACACACACACACACACACACGCCCCTGTGCTGGCTGGCAGCGTGTAGAATTTCACACAGTTGATAAGCAGAATGTGCCAATTGCTCTTTTCACTTTACCTTTCTTTCTGCTGGTTGTAGACTATGTGGACACACACACACACACACACACACACACACACACACACACACACACACACACACACACACACACACACACACACAAACACACACGCACACACATACACACACACACACACACACACACGCTCTTTCTCTCTCTCTCTCTCTCTCTCTCTCTCTCTCTCTCTCTCTCTCTCTCTCTCTCTCTCTCTCTCTCTCTTCAGAAGAGCTTATGCTAAAAAATCACACTCCTTCAGAATCTGATTATAAAAATGTGCAAGTATTACCATTTCAAAAAAGGTTCATGTATAGTAAAGGTGTTATAATGAATAAAGTGATGTCAGGATATGCACCGGAGACATTACGTGATAATTTTATTTTGAACTATAACAGACTAAAAATCATAACACCGACGCCACGTATTGACCTTTCAAATCAAGCCTTCTATATTCAGGTGCGGTCCTATGGAACTCACTGCCTATTTTTTTTAAGCATAAAACAAACACAGACAGCTTCAAAAAAATATATATGTCGCACATAATGCAACTAAACATGTGCTGAATGGTTCATCAATTCATTTAAATTGTATGTGCATGTTAAACAAAAGTATAATAATATGAAGATCTAAATTAAGATATGTTAAAAATTGACACTTTGTATCATTGGAAATTGTAATTAAAATGCAGCATGACAATTTATTTTTTTTGAATTTGTATCTGTATATATATGTCGTATCCATTCTGTACAATTTGCGCATTATGTACAATGATCAGCATAGCTTGCACATTGTATACAATGAGCAAAACTGTTGCCCATTGTATACAATGAGCAAGACCATAAAGTTACACATTGTATACAATGTGCACCGAGTGAGCAAGATTGTTGAATGGCGTTCAAGCTACACTGATATATGAATCATAGTGAATGGTTGAATGGAATATGTGAGTAAAGTGTTTAAATAACGATGTTTGTTATGTTTAAGCATTGTTTTAATTCTCATTTCGCTAAAACTATACAGTGCATTAGAAATTTAATTATTGTAAATTAATTAAACAAAAAAAACAAATACAACAAATAATGTTGTTTCAACACACGCACACACACATAACATTCGTTCATAATAACGCTCACATTGTCATGTCATTGCTAATGAGAGCGTCGTTTTCACCGCCTTTCACGCTTTTGCTAATAACGCTCATGTTTTCATGTCACGCTAAAACATGGAAACAACGACAACAACGTACCACAGAGGTCACCTGCTTCTTTTTTAAGCATGATGGTTCTTGCATTTAGCAGATCGGGGGTGGCAATGAGAAATACATTGAAGCCGAGCTTTGAAGCATTTGCATTTGTTTGTTGTGCATACTCCGAGGCAGTTACATTTAGCGTAGCCTTGGCCGTGTCCACGGCTGGTTGCGATGGCGGTCTCTCTGACTGATTTCGTCTTGTTCCGGTTTTCTTCTGGAATGTCATCTTGGGTGAGTAACCTGCTCTCGTTGATTTCGAATTGTTTTCGACTGAATTTCGAGGCGAGTCGTCCGTGTCTTGTCGCAATGGTGTACATTCCTCTGTCGCGGTCCACTTCAGTGATGACTCCGAGTAGGTTTCTTTGATCACCTTTGGCTCTGTCATACATCGGTATAGGTACGCGCACGCAATCATTCACATCTGCAACTTTTAACTTTTTTCTTGCCGATTCAAGCATGTGTTCTGCTGCCCGTTTTTGATTTCTTCTAACTTGGGTACGAACAGTCTGATGTTGCGATGTCCGCCGGCACAGTAAACACTGATTTGTCTCTTCGCTCGATCCTGCTCCTGTACACGAACTATGAACTAAACAACGACAAGAATCACACATGACAGGCGGTGTATCCAAAATGACTCCACACACCCTGCACAGATCGTCAGTAACATTCTCACCGACACGTGCTAATGCCGACAGTACGGATAATGCAGTGGCAGGGTGATCGTCATGGATACTATCCACGTTATTTCCACCACCTAAGAGAGTGTTCGGAAGAACTTCCACACCATCGCCAAAGAGAGTGTCCGCGCTGGCACCACCACTATCCCCGCCACGTGCTAATGCCGACAGTATGGAAAATGCAGTGACAGGGTGATCGTCATGGAGGCCTTCCACACCATCGCCATGGAGGCCTTCCACACCATCGCCATGGAGGCCTTCCACACCATCGCCATGGAGGCCTTCCACACCATCGCCATGGAGGCCTTCCACACCATCGCCATGGAGGCCTTCCACACCATCGTCAGGGAGGCCTTCCACACCATCGCCATGGAGGCCTTCCACACCATCGCCATGGAGGCCTTCCACACCATCGCCATGGAGGCCTTCCACGCCAGCGCCATGGAGGCCTTCCACACCATCGTCAGGGAGGCCTTCCACACCATCGTCAGGGAGGCCTTCCACACCATCGCCATGGAGGCCTTCAACATCGGCACGATCCGAGTCTGCAGAATTGCACAACCGTAGGAGATCTTCTTCAGAGTCTGGCTTCATCGCATCGAAAATGTCTCGTGGAAAGTCTGTGTGCAGACCAACGATTGGATCTTGACCAAATAGTGCCCTGTAAGGTGATGTGCCCAACACTCGATTGATTGCAGTGTTCTTTTGAAGTTGAACGAATTTCAAACCGGTTGCCCATTCTGTAGTTTGCTTATCATTTAGCCATGACCGTATCATGTCCTCGACGTCACCATTTGCTCGTTCGACGCTGCCTTGAGACTGGGGATGTCTGGGTTTCCCGTGTACTATGAGTAAATCAGGCCACATCACCTTCAATTCCTCGATTATGCAAGCGACGAATTCTCTCCCATTGTCGGACTGAAGTATTCGTGGAGCTCCGAAAGTCGTGAATATGTCAACCAAGTGAGATGCAATGACACAGGCTCGCTTGGATCGAATGGCTCTCAGAACACAGAACTTGGTCAGGTGGTCTTGGTAGTTCAGGATAAATCTGTAAAGCAAACAACAGGTATTAGTGTTTAAAAAGCATTGTTGTCAGTGTTTGGAGATGCTTGAACAACAACAACAAACAACAAACAGCAACAACAACAGCAGCAACAGCAGCAACAGCAGCAACAGCAGCAACATCATCGCCGTCGTCGTCTTCTCCCCTACCAACAACAAACAGCAACAACAACAGCAGCAACCGCAGCAACAGCAGCAACATCATCGCCGCCGTCGTCTTCTCCCCTACCAACGACAATAATGGTCGAAGCATTCTCACGCTCGAATCGACCTCTTATGTTTCAAGGAAACTGGATAGTATAATATACTATATGAATAATGAAACTCACCGAAATTCTCCATCATGCTGACTTTGGAAATCAATCAGATCCACTTGACCCCTTGAGTTGAAGTTATTGGAAAGTATGGGCCGCACCACAACACCTTTGTTCAATTTCGCTTTCTTCAGCGTGCAATTTTGACACAGAGCAAGGAAAATCTTGATTTGTTGCCGAGTGACGTTGGCGTACTTTTTGTGTAGTTCCTTTTCCATGCGTTTCTCACCACCGTGGCCGCAAGCTGCGTGGGCTTCTTTGATGACGTTGTAGACGTCTTCCAGAGCTACGAAATATCGTGCAGGATTCGATCCCGCCACAATCAGTCTTTGGAAATGTGCAACTTCGATTACGTCATTGTATACAATGAGCAAAACGTGTTGCTCATTGTATACAATAAGCACGATATGCTGCTCATTGTACATAATGCGCAAATTGTACAGAATGGATACGACATATATAATGTATTAAATTTGATGTGATAGTTATTTGATTATATTGTTTTCTTTTCTTGTTGACCCTATATTAGGGCGAGGGCTGGATGTAAAAAAGCAATATTATTGCTTATCTATTACCCTCGATAATAAAGATTTTGTCTTGTCTTGTCTTGTCTTGTCTCTCTCTCTCTCTCTCTCTCTCTCTCTCTCTCTCTCTCTCTCTTTCTTTCTCTTTCTCTCTCTCACTCTGTATCTCTCTCTTTCTCTGTATCTCTCTCTCTTTCTCGCTATATCTGTCTCCCTACGTTTGTTAAACGCGTGTCTAAATACATAGTCTTTAATGAACATGTTTCTTGAGGATAAAAAGATACAATTCTTAAAGATAAACTCTGCGAAACCCGCACCTCATTTAAAACATTCATTTCCCAGTGATTGGACTGGGTGGCCGAGTGGTAACGCACTTGCGCTCGGAAGCGAGAGGTTGCGAGTTCGACCCTGGGTCAGGGCGTTAGCAATTTTCTTCCCCCTTTCCTAACCTAGGTGGTGGGTTCAAGTGCCAGTCTTTCGGATGAGACGAAAAACCGAGGTCCCTTCGTGTACACTACATTGGGGTGTGCACGTTAAAGATCCCACGATTGACAAAAGGGTCTTTCCTGGCAAAATTGTATAGGCATAGATAAAAATGTCCACCAAAATACCCGTGTGACTTGGAATAATAGGCCGTGAAAAGTAGGATATGCGCCGACATGGCTGCGATCTGCTGGCCGATGTGAATGCGTGATATATTGTGTAAAAAAAATTCCATCTCACACGGCATAAATAAATCCCTGCGCCTTGAATAAGTGCGCGACATAAATTGCATAACACATTTTTTTTTTTTTAATAAAAAATCCCTGCGCTTAGAACTGTACCCACGGAATACGCGCGATATAAGCCTCATATTGATTGATTGATTGGTCATTGTATTCAAACTGTCTGTGCTAATTAAGGCACTTGACTTGGCTTCCTGGCACACTTTTCGGATAACAGATTAGGCTAATATGGGTCACGTGACAAAACTGTAATGTACCAGATGAAAAAGGCGACATAATTCATAATAGGCACAATGCGTGTGTGTCCCCATTCCTACTGATGCAGGTGTTGATCACAGTGACCCTGTAGATTGCTTTGATACTTTCTGGATTCAATGCCTAAAAAGAAGTACTTCAGATAGAATATGAGTCCATTACAGTTATTTGTTTCAATGTTATGCAGTATTCGGGAAAGGGTTTGTGTGTTTGTGTGTGTGTGTGTGTGTGCGTGTGTGTGTGTGTGTGTGTGTGTGTGTGTGTGTGTGTGTGAAAATATGTGTCTATGTGTGTGTGTGTGTGTGTGTGTGTGTGTGTGTGTGTGTGTGTGAGTGTGGGGGTGGGTGTTTCCAATCGACAAATATGTAGAGTCTCACCAATCTATTCTGCTGTTTTGTTTGATGTTTTATCGAACATACATCATTCATACATTATTGAAAACAAATTAAAATGTTAATGACAAACGCCGGGTCCTCCTTCCCACACACAGCACACTCAAGTCATCACCACTAATCATCGATACATTCTTCCTAAACCCGTTACATCTGAGGAAGTGATCAGCAGTCACAAATCACGTGACTACTGAGAACTAAAGGAAACCAACTTCAATCACGTATGATGTTAACTAATGTATTTTGGCGATATAAAGATCATAAATTGTATATCGAGACAAACGTTTGGATGCACACATGCTATTATTTTGTAACAAGTGCAATTTATGATAATTAAACGAATATGTCTGCATTATGAACGAAATTCGTTGTCAACAGAACAATGGACATGTCCGGCTCACAAGTGGAGGTGTAAAAACAACCGCTGCATCGATATGACTTCCATCTGCGATAGAAATGACAACTGCGGTGACAACAGTGATGAGAACAATTGCGGTATGTGTGTGTGTGTGTGTGTGTGTGTGTGTGTGTGTGTGTGTGTGTGTGTGTGTGTGTGTGTGTGTGTGTGTGTTTGTACAGCGATTTAGAGAACATTGCTGGACCGATCTTCATGAGACTTAGCATGAGAGTTCCTGAGTATGATATCCCCAGAAGTTGTTTTTTTCTCATTTGTGATTATTACACATATTTGATGACGTCATATTTTGTTTGGGTCAAAGCACTGTCACGCTCTTATTTTTCAACCAAATTTAATAAATCAATCCAAAAATGAGTTCATCTTATTGTTTATCATGTGATGATTCCAAAGACATATAGATATTATATGTTGTATTCAAAACGTTTGTATTTCTTGTGGCATAACCGTCGTAAAATAAAATTTGATTTGATATGATTT
>NC_090252.1:60996118-61011118 GCF_037325665.1 Littorina saxatilis
CAAACCAAAGAATACCAAAAGCTCCAAACTTAAAGAAATAAACAAATACAAAAAAACTGTTGCAGACAACCTGCACATCTTTAGCTCTCAGTCCAGCTTGGTACAACGTCAGAAAGCTGCTTATGCTTCTACAAAACCTCCATCGCTGACTAAAACACAAACATCAGATAAGGTAATAATCTTAACCTCGTTGTTAAAACAAGCGAACAAGCGAACACAAAAAGCACACACATACAGCTATAATAAAGTTACCAAAATCAGGTATTGAAATACGGCGTATATAATTAAATATAGATATATACATGTAGTAATGCAGTTATCGGCAATAAAGTATGCATGTATTAGCAAGGAAGTTGGATTTAAGTACATTGGATATAATTATGCACAAGCAAAAACTGATTCTAAGTATATCTTTACATATCTACAAACAATAACGTGTTTTTATTTCTGAACACTTTTTTGTCTCTCTCTCTCTCTCTCTCTCTCTCTCTCTCTCTCTCTCTCTCTCTCTCTCTCTCTCTCTCTCTCTCTCTCAAACTCTCCCTCCCCCTATCTCACTCCCCTACTTTGTGTCTTCTATGCATTAAGCTGATAACGTAAGTTTCAAACAAACAATATATATAGCACGATCATTTACCGTACATTCGCGAGCTATAAAGGTCAGACAGACCGGGCTTATAAATGTTTCCTCGTTTTCCTTTCAGAACTATACTTGTTGTGATGATCGATTGCGTCAATGAGTCGCATGTGCAAGCGTATATTAAAGTTTTCTGATGACACAACTATTGAGGGACTAATTCGCAACTCTGACGAATCTGCTTATAGAGAAGAGATTAGGGCTATGGTCGACTGGTGCGATGCTCACAACCTACAACTTAATGTTCAAAAGACTAAAGAAATGATTGTAGATTTCAGGGAAAAAAAAGACCCCTCTGACTCCTCTATCAATCAAAAATCAAAATGTCGACATTGTCGAACACTTCAAATTTCTGGGCACCACTCTTTCTAATACCCTCACGTGGGAGCTAAACTCAAAACAAATAATCAAAAAGGCCCAGCAGCGCATTTACTTTCTACGCCAGTTAAAAAAATTCGGCTTGAAGCAAGAAATCTTAATCCAATTCTATAGGGCCACGATTGAAAGTATCCTGTCTTTTTCCATCACTGTCTGGTTCAGTAGGGCTACTGAGGCAGAGCAGATCAACCTAAGCAGAGTTGTACGAACAGCTTCCATTGCCTCCATATACACATACCGAAGCGCTCAGAAGGTCAACAAGATTCTGGCAGACAACTTGCACCCTGCTTACAAGTTGTTCCGGCCCCTACCCTCGGGCAGGCGTTTTCGCTCGATCAGGACACGCACCACGCGTTTCAGAGACAGTTTTTTATCCAAGTGCAGTGCGTGTCCTGGCTCCTTAAGTCCTTTAACTGCTGTTCTTAGTAAAAATTGAGCTTTTACTCAAGGTTTATGTCCTGGTATTTTGTTGGGAGACACAGCCGTCAAGCCTTTAAATACCATATTTCTTAAAGTTCACCTACCCAGCGTAGTATTGTAATAAATGTTTTGGTTTTAAAATTATTAAGGACTTGTGATTTTAGTTATGGTCGTCATAACTGATGTCTGATACATAATTATATAATTCTTACTGATACTCCTATACTGTTTATTTTACGCATATGTATAATTGATGGTTAAATACGCTTTGTTAAGGAGGAGCATGCTTGTGCGTGTGTGCTTTTGTGGGTTTTGTGTGGGGAATGTATGCGGGCGTGCGTGAGTGTGTGTGTGACTGAGATTGCAAGCGATGTTTGGAAGGGTGTGTATGGATTGATTGATTGTACTCTGGCCAAAACATGTCCCTAGTGTACTGCACATGGTTGAAATAAAGTCTTATGTCTTAGGTCTTAACTGTGCAGATATCTTCAGTTTGTATGAAAGTGTTGGTTGAACAATGTAAGTGTAAATAGGTAAAACACGAATATGTCAGGGAAACATATTCATTGTCGATACAGGTACTAACTGGCCAGTCGCGGTAACTGTGCCAGCAATGGGATAGTAGGAACTTTTCCCTGAATGATCGCTCCCTGCTCCCGGCCGATACGTACAGTTTAAAGCATTCAGTGCAAATATATAAAGGAGCCGTTGCGAAGCCTTATGCCTAGGGAATAATATTGATGCTTATTTCACAACAAAAACATTATATTTTGAGATGAATCAGTCAGATAAATAGGTCAACTGGTTGCTATGTCCAAAAAAGCATATGTGTTTATAATTCACAAAGCAGAATTGTGCAACAAAAACGCAGAAACAAACTTCCAAAACAAATCAATTTTAATGGATTTTGGACGGTAAGTGTTTTGTTGTGCATTAGCACATGGCACATGCACATGGACTGTCGGATGTTAAAGTTAGCCGAATAAATGTGAAACCTTTGGTGGTTAGCCAAATATTCTTCTTTGAAATTGTGATTGACTAAACCTACTTGAAAGAAGAGGAATACTCTTCAAGAATGGTTTTTGAATTAGAAGATTTTGTTTTCCCCATTTTCAGACATTTATTCAGTAAGCTCTTAAAAACACACACACATACGTTGAGGCATGTTTAAGCTGAGCGTAATCCCAAACAGGATGATGGAATTAATCATCCTAATCATTTAGGGCGTTTGTATGAAACGAGATGAAGGCAGTCATCGTTGGAGCGTGATCGTTGGGGGCGGTTGTCCGAAACGGGATGCAGGTAGTCATCGTTAGAGAGTGATCGTTGGGGGCGTTTGTCCGAAACGGGATGCAGGTAGTCATCGTTAGAGAGTGATCGTTGGGGGCGTTTGTCCGAAACGGGATGCAGGTAGTCATCGTTAGAGAGTGATCGTTGGGGGTGGTTGTCCGAAACGGGATGCAGGTAGTCATCGTTAGAGCGTGATGGTTGGGGGCGGTTGTCCGAAACAGGATGCGGGTAGTCATCGTTAGAGCGTGATGGTTGGGGGCGGTTGTCCGATACGGGATGCAGGTAGTCATCGTTAGAGCGTGATGGTTGGGGGCGGTTGTCCGAAACGGGATGCCGGTATTCATCGTTAGAGCGTGATCGTTGGGGGTGGTTCTCAGAAACGGGATGCAGACAGTCATCTTGAGAGCGTGATTGTTTGGGGTGGTTCTCAGAAACGGGATGCAGACAGTCATCTTGAGAGCGTGATTGTTTGGGGCGGTTGTCAGAATCGGGATGCAGGTCGTCATCTTTGGAGCAGGTAATGTGAGGCTGTTTGTCAGACACGGGATGTAGATAGCAGTCGTCCTTGGACGAAGAACCAACTGGATCACATGAAGCAGATTGTTGATGTGCGTTAGGCAGTGAATGTTTCGGGTATGAGTACCTGTGGAGTTCAATGCTACCCGATCGTTGCATTGGTGTATAGTCATGTTCATAGCTATTCCGTGTGCGAAGTGGAGTCATATCGGTCTCTTCTTGTTGGTGTTGGTCAGACTGCTGGCCAGAAGATGTGGACACATCATCGTCTGCTGGAGACATCGGACTGTCGTGCTGGGGGCCTGGTGTGGCAGGTTGTTGATTGTGCTGGACAATGATGGAAATCGGCACTCCGGCATCAGGAAACACAGGTCGTGCAGATCTGTCTTCTGGTTCGTTGGAATGATGCTGGGCGATGGGATTCCGGCACGGCTCAGGATCAGGTAATGACCTGTCTTGCAAAGGTTCTGGCGAAGTGGGCTGTTCTTCTCGTTCAGACAGAGAACGGTGCACAGGCATTCCAGTATCGGATACCTGCGGAAGAGCCCTGTCTTGCAGAGATTGTGGCAGAGAGCTTTGTGGCTGTTGGGTTGTGGGCGGAATGAGTTCTCGGATCTCAGATCTCTCAGCAAAGGATGTTTCTTGTGGGCGATCTACCAGAGGGGGCCGCTGTAATCGTTGAGTAATGACAAGTTCGTCGATTTCTTCGTACAGACCCGATGTACGGTTTCCTGTTGATACATTATTATCAAATGTTGAATTACAATTAGAAGTCCCAGATAGATCGATGGATGGATGGATGGATGACGGACAGACATTGAGAGAGAGAGAGAGAGAGTGAGAGAGATAGAAAGAGAGAGTGAGAGAGAGATAGAAAGAGAGAGTGAGAGAGAGAGAGAGAGAGAGAGAGAGAGATACAGAGAGAGAGAGACAGAGAGAGAAAGAGAGAGAAAGAGAAAGAGAGAGAAAGAGAGATCATATATATATATAGAGAGAGATATATATTGATATATATGTATAGGTTACAACACGAGTGGTTTTTTATATGGCTTGTATTTCAGTCAAGACCCAGCGGATGAATATCATCGGGAGACACGAGCCTCTGGCTGGGTCTTGACTGAAATACAAGCCATATAAAAAACCACTCGTGTTGTAATCTGTATATCCCATTATATCATCAAACACAAAGTGTAGACTACTAGCGGCACTGTTGCGATCTGTGGAGTGTGAAACAGTGTTGCCAGCGAGATTTGGCCCTTTTGCAACCTTAAACTAAGTGACCGTCGCTGAAAAAATAAAACGAAAGTTTTTATCTGTGTGCTGTCCGGGTGCAAGGGAGACATTGTTTTGTTTTGGTTTTTGTTCTTGTAAACCGGTCTGCAGTAGACAGGGACACGGAGAAAACGTTCGAAACAGTATTGAGGGAACACATTTTCTTTCTGTTGTGTTGCATATTCTTTTTTGGAGTCCATGATGTATTTATTGAGCTATAAAAATACAACATATATACCCATACTGAAGTAACAGAGACAAAGAAGGGAGGTATATATATATATATATAGAAAGACGTCAAGAGCGAGAATGCATAGAAATTACGTTATGAGCAAGGGAGATCATCCTCTACTCTGTGTGTGTCTCCACCGCCTACATTCCAACAAGGAATTTTGAAAGCTGGGAGCACACTAGAGGTAATGGAAGAGGTGGGGGGAGGGGGTAAGAATTAGATCTAGAAAGAACTCTTCACAGACAGCCTACTGGAGAATCAAACCCTTTCGGAGCCGATTGCAACACTGAACAAGAATAACCCGAGGAGAGTTCTACAACCTCAAAAGGATTGAGAAGTCACCGAAGTGCGTTTACGGGCATTCTCATGGAGTGCTGAACCTGAAAAGGTCCGTTTTTGTTTAGCCAAGACTGCTACCGGTTTCAAGTCAAGTCAAGTCAAGTCAAGTCAAGTCAAGTATTTTATTGTTTTGGGCCCAGAGGGCTTTGAAACAAAGATATAACTTTAACAAAAAAAAAAGGTAACAAATCAGACAGTTAATATATGTATATAAATTGAGCGGACAAATACAACAATACTATACGACCAAATTAAATTGGCAATATACACTTCCATACATGCAAACAAAAAGAAAAATAGGTTTCATATATACATACCAATAAAGAAACTAGATATAACGCTAACATACTAAAATCATAACATGGGCTACAAATCTTGCTAGCTTCATTAGTTTTATCTTAGATTTACAATTCATTAGCTGTTCATATTTTAAACAATTTGGGTGAGATCGGTAATAAGGACTAATTAATTTTCTTCTTTCAGACACTATACTTTCGTCGGTACAACTGAACAAATAGTGAAACTCATCACCTAATTCATTTTTATCGCACATGTCACACAATCTTTCATTTCTAGGAACATTAAAAAATCTGTGCTGATGTATTGGCAACTTATGATTGCTTGTTCTAAATTTTGCTAGTTTAACTTGGAGTTTCCTAGGCAAACAAAGCAAATACCTTTCCAGACAAAAATCCTTTTTCTGTAATTAAAACACAAGCTGTTGGCATTCACGTCAGTGTTCCATTCCTGCAGGAATTGATCTCTCAGCCTTTGTTTTACAACGTTTTTTAAAACCTGAGACGGCAAGACTCTGAGTTGTCCATAAATATGATAGACCCAACTTATTTAACATAGTATTGACATGCGACAGCCAGGGCAATTTAACGTTTTGTACATGGTACAACTTCAAATGTAGTTTTAACATTAAACAAGACATCTTATTCGCACCATCGTTCATTTCTTTCATCAGTTTATACCAATAAACCAGTAACTGACATTGTACCTCAATTCTAATTGGATAACGACCAAGCTCTCCGTAAACCATACAAGTGGGTGTAGTTTTATATACATCAAGAAGCATTTTTAAAAATCGCAATTGAAACCTTGACAATATGTCCAATGAATCATATCCCCACACCTCACAACCATACAACAAAATTGGATGTACACACTTCTCAAAAAGATCCAATTGCACATCAATTGGTAAGTTTAGTTTTCTACATTTTCGAATTAACGAGAACATTGCACGGTTACCAATCAAACATTGACGTTTCATGGCATTATGAAATTTGTTATTATAATTAAATAGTACACCTAAGTACACTTAACACATAGTCCCAAACTACTTGGACATGTACTCCATTCAAGACAAAATTTGGGATATTCCGTATTTTCCCCCGCGAAAAAACAACTATTTTTGTCTTTTCAATATTTATGCTTAGTCCCCAGTTCTTACAATAACGATCTAGTCCATCCAGGGCTTTTTGCATTTATCCAGGTGTTTCGGCGAGTATAGCAGTATCATCAGCATATATTAACAGGAACAAATACATATAGTCATTAATGCGTTCAACATCTATTTCTTGGGCTCTTTTCAGGGGCAACTCTAGGCTGACATCATATTCAATCAAAAACTGCTTCAGGTCGTTTAAAAATAGTGAGAAAAGAATCGGTGATAAATTTTCGCCCTGAAGAAGCCCGATGTTTGAGGTGAACGTCTCGGAGAATACACTGTTCACCTTCACGCACAATTTTGCCTTATCATACATGTCCTTAATTACATTCAATACCTTACCATTAATATTCCGTTGCATCAGCTTCTGCCACAGGAGATTGCGTTGCACAGAATCAAAAGCTTTACGCAGATCAATGAAAGCACAATATAACTTTTTCTTTTGTTGTAAAAATATATCAATAAGACAATGTAGTGCAAAAATGTGGTCTACAGTAGAGTGGCCTTTTCGGAAACCAGCTTGTTCGTTGCCGATCACAGAATTGTCATTCAGAAATGCATGTAATCTTTTATTTATCACACTTGTAAAAAGTTTTCCAAAACAACTTAGTACACTGATTCCTCTATAATTATCAGGGTCGGCTGTTGAGCCTTTACCTTTAAAGATTGGGCTTATATACCCCACTGTCCAAGCTTTAGGCATTTTCCCAGTATGCAATATCAAGTTAAATACACGTGTTACAATAGTTAATAGTTTTGGTGAGGAATATTTCAAAAACTCGTTTATAATACCATCGTATCCGCAAGCTTTGTTATTCTTTAAATTGTTTACACATATCATCACCTCCTCCTTTGTAATATCAACATTCAATTGTTCATTCATAAGGTCTGTGTCATCAAGCACATCATCTTGCACATCAATCAAGTCGTGCTCAGATACATTACTAAGTTTTTCAAAATGTTTTACAAATACTTCACGGGATATATCATGCATCGCTTGTTTCTTCTGCTGGTCACATCCACTTATCAATTTCCAATAACTGCTGGGGTCAGAAGACTTCATTGTTCGAATTTTCTTATGTAGTTGCTTTAAATAACTATTATAACTTTTACTCAGTGTTCCCTTATAATCCTTGAATGCTTGGGCCTTATCTTGTATGATCTCTCTGTTATTTGGTTGGGCTTTAAATTTTCTCTTTATTTTTCTATATTTCCTTCTTGTCTGTTTACATTCGTTATCAAACCAAATTTTCTTAACTCCGCTATGTGCATCGTTACTGCTACATGTATTTATTTTTTTCTTCTGCTTATTCTTTCTAAGCATGTTCAATTTATTGGCAGCTTCGGATAGAATTCCTTCTATTTGTTTCATTACATTATCGATCTGGTCCTGAGTTACATCCTCTACGCTACCAATTAGGGAAACTAATATCCCTTCCACTAATAATACTTTATTATCATCAATTTCATCTACAAAATTCTGATTTGCTCCTACTTTCCATATTGGTTTCAACACACTGCTAGTGTTATAATTGCTTTCAGTTTCATTCTCAACGTGTTCATTGTCCATTAGGATATCTGACAGGGCAAAAAATATAGGACAATGGACATCAGATAAACATTCATTATAGTCACATACTTGAAATTTTGAAAATGACGGAAAAACATTAGGCAAAGCTAGTACATAATCTACCAAACTCACATTATTACAAGTTACTCGACCCAATCTTGCGTCCTCTCCCATTCTGCCGTTCACTACTAATAATCGTTGACTAATACAAAAGTCAATAAAACTGCGGCCAAAATTGTTCATAACATGGTCCATTGAGCACCTCTCTTTTATAATTCCAAACATGTCCATTATCTGCACTGTTGATACTTCATCAGTTAATTCATTCATAATAGCACAGTCTTCCAAATAGTCTCTTGCATATCCACTTCTAGCATTAAAATCTCCAATCATGACAACGTTTTCTGCATTCAAATATGATAGTGTTTCTTCTAACTCTTGGTAAGCACTGGGTCTGACATAGGGTGAGCCTTCTGGTGGCATATATACCACACACAACAATAACCTTTCAATCATCTGCTGACCTACATGTTCAGACAGCTCAATAAAAATACCATCTTGAAATACTGGGAAGTTCACAAACCTGTATTTACTGTTGGCACTTTCTTCAATTCTTGTTTTTAATTTAATGTCTTCTACAATTTTAATGTGTTTACAGAGCTCGTCCCTGATATAAACTGCAACCCCACCCGACTTTCGTTTACATATCAATCTGTTTTTCTTAAAACAAGTAAAACCTTCAACTTCACAGGAATCAAAATCATCTAGCTTGGTTTCGGACAGGCATATAATATCGTTACACAAGAACAGCTCGTTGAATTCTGGATATTTCAATTTTGACAACAATCCACCAACATTTAACGATACGAAACGCATACGTTCTTTTTGACACACTGGCTCACTCACCCTTTCTGAGTTGTTACTCTCAGATTCGCTCCCATCCTCCTTCTCATTCTCATTCTCACTCCCATTTCCATTCTCAATCTCAATCTCATTCTCCCGCTCAGACAGGGCGTTTTCTCTCTCTCTCTCTCAGTCGCTCCATTCGTAATACCAACTTCAGTTACGTTGTCACTGCCATTCTCAATCTCAATCTCATTCTCCCGCTCAGACAGGGCGTTTTCTCTCTCTCTCTCAGTCGCTCCATTCGTAATACCAACTTCAGTTACGTTGTCACTGCCACACACACCAACACGTTTCCTGTCAAGGTCAAGAACTGTATCCACATGTCTCGCTGCACGCACACAGCTCGTAATGCCTGCACTTACTTCAACACTTCTCCTCTCTATAGGCAATGACAGAGATACGGAACGTTCCTTGTAACTCCGTTCATTGTTACCGACATCACCACGAGTCTGTTTTTCGATAGTTCTAGCACGCGTCGTGTTTTTCTGTTTCCCTTCGCCATCTCCATACGACACATTCGCCCCGCACGCTATTATCCAATCCGCGCTTGGTTCACCTGAGGGCGCTGACCAATCAGGGCCATTGTTGTCATGTGTAGCAGCTGACAATCGGCCATGTGTAGCACACAGCAACTCGTCTGGTACATCACGTCTACCTTTCAGCGACAGCCCCGGGCGATCCTAGGATTCTTCAGGAAGAAAATCCCCGAGACCCAATTCAGCCATATCAACACTGTCGAATCCAATCCTGAAGAGATCGTCGGGTGATTCGATGACGGTCGGCCTCTCGTCGTTGTTTCGTACGCCGGGGGGTCTTTTGCTAACACATAGCAGGCGCCCCTCCACCGTCCACACACTGTGTCGCCCGGCCTTCTTGATGAGGTTTAGTAGTTTGGAGCGCAGGGGGGTTAGGTCCTCATTCACGTATGTTTTCGCATACTCCGCCTTGTCTTTGAGGTTCTTCTTTTTTCTCATCAGTTCATTCCTCTTTTTCCTGGAAACAAATCGGGCTATCACCTGCCTCTTCTCTCCCCGCTTTCCCACTCTATGCACAGCAGCAAAGTCCTCGGGGGTCACTTCTACACCTGCATCCTTACACACAGTAATGATCTTCCTTTCCAGGTCCTCTGGTTGTTCCCCTGAACCTTCCTCCACACCGACAAACCTCACGTTCTCCCTGCGTGTATACTGTTCGAGTCTGTCATTCTCATATTTCAGCTGTAGTAGTTTACACCGAACTCTCTCACTATCTCTGCTCTCCACATTTCTCCTTCTCTCGGTATCTTCGGTAGCAAACTTGTCCAAATGCCCCTTCACAACCTGCCCTACTGCCAAGGCAACACTGGTGACAATAGCAGGTATGATGTGTTTGACGAAAGACGTATATTCCTCACTCGGCGATCCCGACGTTGTACTCTTCAGAGCCTCGTTCACTCGTGTCAATATGGTCTCGTGAATCTCCGACACATCGATATCAGTACTGTTTGCCTTTTCAGTCTCCATACCCCTTTCTGCATGGATTAATGCCTCTATTTCCACAGAAGACGATGCCTCACGCACTTTCTTACCCTTCACAGCAGATGGAGGAGAAAACACAAGGGCTCGTTTGCTATTCCTTCTCGGCATACCGTCTATCAAACACAAAGCTCTCATCAGGCAGTCTCTTGGCATAAAACAGAGAAGAACTCTCAAACTTCTATGCAAAAGAGAAAACCACATTTCTGCGGTAGACCCTCTGCATAGACGAGAATCTTTCTTTAATTCCCCTGCAACTGTCAGCGAAGAGTATGAAAAATAAATTTTGAAGTATCAGCAGCTGCTCTTGGTTGTTGAAGCAACAAAATAGAAATTTATATTGAGAGCGCTGCTAAAAATGCCAAAATGTGCACTCGATCGCTTGTACTTTTAAAGAAAAGTGAAATATAGAAAGACGTCAAGAGCGAGAATGCATAGAAATTACGTCATGAGCAAGGGAGATCATCCTTTACTCTCTGTGTGTCTCCACCGCCTACATTCCAACAAGGAATTTTGAAAGCAGGGAGCACACTAGAGGTAATGGAAGAGGTGTGGGGTGGGGGTAAGAATTAGATCTAGAAAGAACTCTTCACAGACAGCCTACTGGAGAATCAAACCCTTTCGGATACATACATACATACATAGATGGATATATAAATAGATACATAGAAATATAGATATATAGATACATAGGTAAATAGATCGATAAATAGATAGGTCGATAGATCGATCAATTGATCGATTAACTGATTTATTGATTAATGTTGCAGCCATGGTTGTTTGGTTAGCATTGATCACGTTGTGGCTACTTGGTTGGTTGCACGGACGACAGTTTGATTTGTTGTCCAAAGACATACATTCTTCACACTGGACCCACTCGCCCTTCTTGTCATCAGTATGCATTCTGTCAAAGGACAAGCAGCTTGTCCAATAATTATTGAGAATTAGTATTTCGATTCTGGAAAATGGAAAAGTGACAGCGCAGGGGTGATAAAGGTATCTAATGAAAGAAGAGTAATTTCTCTACTCCCACAGTTGAATGATAATAATACTGTATCTCGTTTTCCCTATTTTCAGTTTGACGTTAACCACACGCGACATGCATCGTGGCTCAAAAAACGTGGGCGAAATATTATAGTATCCCACCAACTAAAGTAAAGACACCTTTGCGGTGTATTGTTTTTATTGATCATTGTGTTTTGTTTGTTCAAGTGGTCGGGCAAAACCAAACAAATTGTAGGGCATGTTGGTCCTGCCATTACATTAAAACCTTTACAGCGTGGAATGTTCTTATTGTGATGCAGGGAATCCGGGTTAGTTGCGTACATAATTTATACCATGAGAAAGGCAGGTGTGGCAGGACTTGACAATACAGTCTTATGCTCACATTATGATGGGGCCACATGATGCAATGTGCTTAACGGTGACACCCCTACTGTAGAAAGATATATCGAGCTTGCTTATACATATTAACTGACAGGCTTGGCAGTATATTTGGTGGAAATGCTGATAATGGTACAGACAATCCACTGAAACTTGTAAACCCATAATTTTGCACACTTACTGATACGAGCAAAACAACATTGCATGTGAATTTAATATCACTTAATTTCATGAAAGCTGCTTTTTCTTCCACTTTCACCTGTTTATTTCAATTGAGATCATCTTCTTGCATATGCTGGCACCTTGCTAAATATACTCAATCCACTGATAATCGTCTCAATGTTCTGCTTTTGTTCAGGGCGCAACGCCTAATCGAGTCACCCATGATAATTTTGTGTTCCAAATATGAGTCACCTCTCTCCATGTGTGTGTCATGCGCGTGTATTATCAGACAATCTGTACAAACAGTAGGTTTCCTTGCAGAGAAGTATGCCTGAAGCTTTCATTACGACCTTTTATTGTATGGTGTGCTTCAATCATTTGCAGTGGCTTGAAATTACAAATCTGTTTCAGTGTACCCTTATTTTGCAACCAAGATCCATAATTGTCGCCTGGCACAGCCACAAGGAAATAATTAAAACAAATGAACATGTTCTTCAGATACGGCACTTGACAACCTATTCATTGGTATAGAATGCGTTGTGACTATGTGTGGTAGGAACATAAATTTGCAGAGGCAAAATTGTCAATAATGGTTGGACATAGTGCATGTTTTATCGAACATGTGTAGAAAGAAAGTGAGGATCAACTTACGACGCGTTTTGTATGTTACAACAGCACCAATGACGACGATGAACAGAAAAAGAACGGCTCCCAATGCTCCATAAATTGGTGTCCATAAACCGTCAGCTTCTTCATCTGAAACATCTTCACAAGCATATTGCCGCATGCGCAGTTAAACATGTGGACAAGGAAACATTTTGATGAAATGATATATAGACAGCATAATACAGCGTGTGGTTGCTTTGTCTGCTTTTTTCTTGTCGACAACAAATATGAAACACCATTTCCGTTTTGTTTATCTGTTATAGTACCGTAAAGTACCTTGTAAGCGCCCAGTATCGAGTAAGCGCCCACCCCCTACTTTGGGTCGGAATTGGTGCACAGGGGGGGGGGGGGGGTGGGCGCTTACAAGGTACTTTACGGTACCTTTGTGATACGAACTGTATCTCGGTGTAATTTAACCCACGCAGCTGCGAACAGTTACCGGAAACGTATGCGTGCTTAGTCATTAATTAACAAGCAACACAAACATCATTTCCAATTCAGTTGTCCTTTTTATTTACTTAACTGTCAAATTTGCTAAATGCTTGTGACAAACGATTATGTCTTTGTGTTTCCTTATTTTTGTTAGAAAAATGATTTTCTTGATTTGTTTTTCTGCTAAATCTGCTCTTTGTGAAATCACCTTGACAACGATACTTGCTCATGCACATTTAAAGACACACACTTTCTCAGCTCAGCTCACGGTCTCAGATCTGGCCAGGTTTTTAAATGAGATCACACCATCCCTCCATTATCACTTGTCACTTGACGATATCATAGAAACCAACAACTACATATGCACCATATGTGTTAAGATAATAAACAGGGGCAATACACTTAAGACATTTTCAACGTAGAATGCTTAACTTCAGAAATTATTAGCTCTATCGACACCATGAAATAAGTGATACATCAAGTCCAGCAGATGATTTTTGTACAATGCCATCATGCATATTCTTGCCGGTCTTTACCGCAAAACAAACACTACACAACAGGCAGCCAAATCGGTGTCCCCGTTAATAAAATATAGTTCAAAATGTAGGTACAGAGGGGCTGCGGTTGGTTGGTATACTGATGTTTTTAAACACGAGGTTTAAAAGCTTTGCTTTTTTTGTTATTCGATTACGTTATGACTTTTTGATTAATTGCTTGATATGTTAATTGCTTGCACGCTTTATTGATTGATTGATCAATTGTGTGTTGCAGAGGTAATATATTCAGTTTTAGATGAAAATCTATTCAGCAAAAAGTACCCAGACTGCACGGAACAGCGCCAGTGTTCTATTTTTTCTGTTGATATTTCAAATGTTTCTTTATTTGCCATTTTGTATTTGTCTAATCATTGTTATATTTAGTCAAGTTTTGACTAAATATTTTAACGTAGAGGGGGGAATCGAGACGAGGGTCGTGGTGTATGTGTGTGTGTGTGTGTGTCTGTCTGTGTGTGTGTGTGTGTGTGTGTGTGTGTGTAGAGCGATTCAGACTAAACTACTGGACCGATCTTTATGAAATTTGACATGAGAGTTCCTGGGTATGAAATACCCATACGTTTTTTTCATTTTTTTGATAAATGTCTTTGATGACGTCATATCCGGCTTTTCGTGAAAGTTGAGGCGGCACTGTCAAGCTCTCATTTTTCAACCAAATTGGTTGACATTTTGGTCAAGTAATCTTCGACAAAGGCCGGGGTTTGGTATTGCATTTCAGCTTGGTGGCTTAAAAACTGAGTGACTTTGGTCATTAAACATCTGAAAATTGTAAAATAAATTATATTTTTTATAAAACGATC
Source organism: Littorina saxatilis (assembly GCF_037325665.1). Taxonomy (NCBI): domain Eukaryota; kingdom Metazoa; phylum Mollusca; class Gastropoda; order Littorinimorpha; family Littorinidae; genus Littorina; species Littorina saxatilis. The sequence continues at coordinate 61,010,643 of NC_090252.1, forward strand.
CAAATTTACGTACATCTTATTCTTTATCATTTTCTGATTCCAAAACATATAAATATGTTATATTTGGATTAAAAACAAGCTCTGAAAATTAAAAATATAAAAATTATTATCAAAATTAAATGGTCCAAATCAATTTAAAAACACCTTCATCTTATTACTGGTCGGTTCTTGATTCCAAAAACATATAGATATGATATGTTTGGATTAAAAACACGCTCAGAAAGTTAAAACGAAGAGTGGTACAGAAAAGCGTGCTATCCTTCTCAGCGCAAGTACTACCCCGCTCTTCTTGTCAATTTCACTGCCTTTGCCGTGCGCGGTGGACTGACGATGCTACGAGTATACGGTCTTGCTGCGTTGCATTGCGTTCAGTTTCATTCTGTGAGTACGACAGCTACTTGACTAAATGTTGTATTTTCGCCTTACGAGACTTGTTTATGTCTTCAAGTAGAATGCGTTACTAACCGACGTGAGAG
>NC_090252.1:61016118-61028618 GCF_037325665.1 Littorina saxatilis
AATGCGCGGTTGTATAGTTCCGTGCAAATCATTCCATTCTGTTAACACTTCTTGTCAGTTTTCCTATTTTTGGACTAAAATCAAGTACACAGATATGCTGTTATTCTGCTCTGGCGGCAAAGGCAGATATTGTGTGTTCTGTATATGTTTTGGTATCGCTTAGGATAATGTTCTTTCGTCAAATGGGACTAGCAGACGAATTTTTGCACCCGTGTTCCAACGTTAAAACTGTATGAAGTTCAGTTTTCTGGGGAAAATAGTGTATGAAACCGCTTTATGTTGTTTAAATTGATGAGATGTGTGCATTTGGTTGCGTGTGATCTGTTTATTAAATGAAATATTGTTGAAAACTGACCGTCGGATTGCAGTCTGTTGTCGAAGAAACTGAGTGAAAAGAAGGGGAACTACTCTTGTCGCTAGACAAAGTATGAGTTACTTGCCTTGCGGGAAATTGCTTGTGATGAACGTTTGAGCACGGCAGATCTAGATTCAGAAAACAACCGAACTCATGGATTTTATATGGAGATTCATGTGTTCAGGCCTGTAGTTGTTAATTTAAATGCGGTATGTTTATATTGTTTGCTCCAGAGATGTATACTTCGTACATTAGAGCGTTCGGAACTTTTCAGTCGCAAAAAGTAGTACCGAAACAGAACAACTTCTCAACCCATTGCACTATCGAGGATTCAGGCTGTTGCTGGGTCGTTATTTGTTTGGTTGCTGGGTCATTATCGAAAAATAACTACCCCTACAAGTTTACAGAGGTAAAGAAGCAGAGGGGGGAATAAATATATATATATATACAACATACACAGCTAACACTCTCAACTATCATAGCAACTTTATGGGAGAGGAGTATGTGCAGAAATGGAATGAAGAAGACATTAGGCCAGGTTGGCGTAATATTCTGTGAAAAAGAAAGTTTTCAACTGTTATTTTAAAGAGCTGAGAGAGGTGCAGTGTCTGACAGAGAAGGGAAGAGAGTTCCAGAGTGGTGGTGCAGCACAACAGAAGCTTCTTGCTCCGTGCTGCTTCCTGTTGAAGCGCTCAACTTTCAGTAGCCTGGTGTCAGCGGATGATCTGAGTGTGCAATATGGGGTGTATATGTCCAGGAGTTCAGAAAGGTACTGAGGGGCACTTCCTGAGAAGACCTTGAAACACAGAGAAGTGACTTTGTACTTGATACGTTGTTCCACCGGCAGCCAGTGGAGTGTGTATAGCAGGGGAGTGATATGCTGTGTTTTCTTTGACCTAAAGATGATGCGGGCTGCAGCATTCTGAACAGTTTGGAGAGGTTGGATAACTAACGAAGGACATCCAATCAACAGGGCATTACAATAGTCTAAACGAGACAACATGCAGGAAGTGACTAGGGTTTTTGTGGGACTTTAATCTTTAAAGGTGCGAGTTTATTTCTAAGATTTGTATCTTTTTATCCGCAAGAAACATGTTCATTATAGACTATTTTTTAGACACGTGCTCAACACGCTTATGCGTTCATGACAGTTATTTGTGTTAATGTTATACAGTATTCGGGAAAGAGTTTTAAACCCTTCCCAGACTGTAAGTATCGATCACACCCCTTACTCCACACTTCCACCATCACAACTCTCCGCATCGCACTTTTCAACGCTCAGTCTGTTTCTTCAACTCAGCAAGCATGTGAAAGAACAGAGATCGTCGAGTTTGTCACAGACAATGACCTAGACATTTTGATTTTGACCAAGACTTGGCTCAAGGAGAACGGTGACGACAGAGTTATTGTTGACTTGACACCAGCAAACTGTTCCCTCCGATCGTTTCCCCGCAGTGTCACTCGCGGTGGTGGAATAGCAGTGATCTTCAAAAACTCCCTCTCTAGTCATGTGTCGTTTAATTCGGTACTGCCATTTACACATCCATCCTTTGAGTGTGTACAAGTGACACTAGCCCTTCATCAGAAACCAGTTCAGTTGTGTTGCATCTATAGGTCTCTTCCAAACTCCAAAAACAAATTGACTGATGCCATGTTTTTCTCTGAATGTCATGACCTTGTTAACCATTGTAACACTTTGTCTGGAACTCCTGTTTTGCTTTATTATATTAATGTTCATTTTGATGACTGCAACCACCCTTCCACTGTCAAGATGTTATATATTTTAGATGTGTTTCACTTCACACAGTCAGTCAGTCATCCAACGCACAAGAAGAACCACATACTGGATTGGGTTATGCATAGGCCTGATGATCATATTGTTCAATCTGTGTCTGTTACACATGCCTTAGCCTCAGATCATTTTTGTGTTTTGTTTGATCTGATGACCCAGTGTTCTCCTCCTCCACCCATGTTTAAGTCTGTCCGTTGTCTCTGTACGATGGATAAAGACGCTTTTAGGGACGAGCTGCAGAACGCGCTGCCCCCCTCCCCCTCCGCTGTCCATAAACCAAATATTTCAAGGAGCAAAGGACATTGTAACTAAGTTAGTACACGCAGCAAAGACAACCTTCCTCCAAACCCAGATTATTGCTTGCGATTCAAGCAACAAATGTGACCCTCCACCACGAAATGAGTCGCATGTCACCTTTGCATGATTTTCATATTTTTACATTTTTCTAAAGAGTTGTTTATGCTCTATCCAGTGGTGAAAACCGATTTAGAAAAGAGCAAAAACTGTTTGAGTTATAAGCCTGTGACTAAGGTGACCCTCACACTGTTACCAGACACTCCCCGGACTAATATCAAGCCTAGCGCAAAACCGCGCGAGGTGACATGTGACTCATTTCGTGTTGGAGGGTCACATATGGTTCGATATTTGCAGCCGGTTGACCGGCCGCAGTAAGGTATCCCCACTTCCCACTGTTTTCCCCGCTAGTCAGCTGCCAGATGTATTCAGTGATTATTTTATCAAGAAGGTTGCTGATATTCGTTCTGAACTTGATCAGATGAGTGCACATTCTGCTTCCTCCAGTCATGTTGATGTTCCCACTGATTGTTCTTTTTCATCATTTCAGCCAATCAGTGAAAAAGACCTTAGATCCATTATTCTGAAGTCCAAACCAAAAACTTGTCCACTTGATGCCATACCCACACCACTGCTTCTTGAACATCTTGATGTGTTGTTGCCAACTCTTACTCAAATTGTCAATGATAGTCTGTTATCTGGTGTGTTTCCATCATTGTTCAAAACTGCACTTGTCAAACCACTTCTCAAAAAAACTAGTCTTGATGTCAATATTTTGAAGAATTATCGTCCTGTATCTAATTGATCATTCTTGTCCAAAGTTTTTGAAAATGTAGTTTTGAAGCAGCTGTTGTCATATGTGACCCTCCACCACGAATGAGTCGCATGTCACCTCGCGCGGTTCTGCGCTAGGCTTAATATAAGTCCGGGGAATGTCTTGTAACAGTGTGAGGGTCACCTTAGTCACAGGCTAACAGTTTTTGCTCTTTTCTAATACGGTTTTCACCACTGGATAGAGCATAAAAAAACTCGTTAGGAAAATGTAAAAAATATGAAAATCATGCAAATGTGACATGCGACTCATTTCGTGGTGGAGGGTCACATATTTGAACACCCATGATTTGATCTCGCATTCTCAGTCCGCTTATCGCCCTTCTCACTGTACTGAAACAGCCCTACTTAAAGTAATCAGTGACATCATGTCTGCTCTGGATGGTGGTGATGTGTCAGTGCTTACCCTACTTGACCTTTCTGCAGCGTTCGACACGATTGACCATGTCACGCTTCTCCATAGACTTCAGACTTTGTACGGCATCTCCGGTCCAGCGCTAGCATGACTTGAGTCATATCTCATTGGCAGGACTCGGGCTGTGCTTGTCGATGGCCAGATGTCTGCTTCAGCCCCACTTTCTTTCGGCGTTCCTCAAGGTTCAGTACTCGGTCCCATCCTTTTCATCATGTACACTAAGCCCCTCTCCACACTGATTCAAAACCATTCTGTTTTAAATCAGTCTTTTGCTGATGACACCCAGCTGTATAAACCCAGTCCCCCTGCAGAGACACATTCCGCCATCCAGACCATTCAGACATGCATCACTGATGTTAAATCTTGGATGGTCGATAACAAACTTAAGCTGACTGATGATAAGACTGAAGTCTTACTGTGGAAAAAGTAGAACACTACATTTCCCTCTCCGCAACCTGTTTCTGTTCAAGTAGGCAACACCGACATTCTTTTCTCACCATCAGCTAGAAACCTTGGATTCACCCTTTCATCTGACATGACCATTAACAAACATATATCTTTAGCCTGTAGAGCAGCTTATTTTGAGCTTCGTAAGATCAGCACAATTCGCCACACACTCTCCTCTCAAACATCTAACACTCTTGTCTGTGCCTGTGTTCTTTCTAAACTTGACTACTGCAACTCTCTTCTCTCTGGCTGTCCTCTGTACCTCCTGCATAAACTACAGCAAGTCCAAAACTCGGCAGCACGCCTCATTCTCTAAGCACGAAAACGAGATCACGCAACACCACTTCTTCGCACACTGCACTGGTTACCTATTCAAGCCCGCATTGGCTACAAACTGTCCACCCTCTGCTTTAACTTCTTTTCTGGCTCGTCTCCTGCTTACTTCTCTGAACTCCTCACCGTCTATTCTCCAGCAAGACAACTCCGTGCCTCTTCTGACTGTCGCATCCTTACCATTCCACACACCAACACCAAAACATACGGACAACGCACATTCACTTTCTGCGCACCCACACAATGCAATCCTCTCCCCTTTCACATCCGCCACTCTCAGTCACCCCAAGCATTCAAACGAGCACTTAAAACACAACATTTCAAGAAATACAACCCCTGATTTTGTTTTCTCAGTCCATCAGTAGGCTACATGTAGTGTATTTTGTTGTTTTAGTGATAATGTGATAATGTATAATTATAAACATCTAGGGCTGTTTCCAGTATTGTTGATAACATGTCTTGTTTGATTAAGGGTATTCAGCTGGTATTTCCTTGTTTTCACAACCTATTTTCATTCATGTTTTTATTACTTAGTTAGTGGAATAATTTGTTGTAATGTAAGTTTGATGGTGTATGCTTTTTAATTAAGCGTTGCTGACTATGAATGTAGATGTAAATGCTTGTATAACTGTGTTTTAATGTTTAAATGTGTCAAGCGCAAAGAGCATAATTGTAAAGTTATGATGTTGCGCTATATACATGCTCATTTATTATTATTTAAGTTATTGAGACATCCCAGTGCACTAAGGGATTTATAGAGCAAATCGCGAAAATTCATTATTGAACGAAGCGCATAGCGCTGAGTTCAATAATTATTTTCGAGATTTGCTCTATAAATCCCTTAGTGCACTGGGATTGTTTCAATAACGATATTGTCAGTACCGCCATAGAAAAAAGAAGATTCCAAGCGCACATTTTGCAACGCGCATTTGAATAGGCATAACTGTGTGGTCAGGTCGTGTACAGTAAAGATCTACTTTTGTGTGGGGTGTCTCAAGTGTGTCGTGCTTTCGTCACACGCATTTTAATTTCTGTTGGTAAATTCCAGTGTAGCGTTAATCTGAACAGTGATGATCTTTCAGAGAGACCTCATTTGAACTCGGAGAAAGGGCTGTGCTCTTCATTATTTGCGATTCGAAACCTCCAGTCGAGCTTCGACGGATTGACTGTGCGGAGTGACTCCCCTTGAATTGACTCGAAGCCGCGGGACTCGACGGTTCACGCACATTTTCAAAACAAATGTGGCATATTTCCGTGTTGTATCTTCACTCATCGGGGAGTCTGATACTAAATATGAACGGTAAGAATGCTCTGAACCCTACACGTATTATATCCCCATCGTTTTTTCGTTCACATTTGCCCAACATGTTTATTTGCTGAGCGGGGTTTATGTCGTCTGCTAGGGCAATCAAACCACTGCATGCAGTCTGCACTGACTGAGTCTGCACGCACGAGGCACGCTGGTAATAAGTCTTATAATGGTAAGAACGTTCTGAACCCTACACGTTTTCGATTACGATTGTTCTTGCCTTGAAATAATAATTCGGAAACCATTCATTTACTGAACTGATGCAGTCGTATTTCAGTGTAGTCAGTGCGGCTACGTATGACAGAGTCGATCGAGTCAGTCTTCCAAACTGGTCTAGCTGGTACGTTATCGGAATAACACTTGTGTTTTCTGCTAGCGGGTGGGAATTTTATATTAACTCATCATTTGGTAATGTGGATGATAAGCTACATGCCACTAACACGATGAGAAGAATCTATGCAAGTCCGCGAGAATTAGATGAAACACAGCGGCTTGTATTTTTAGATCAGTGGCAGCCGCACTGTGGCACAGGCACATGCAATCTGTCAGAAAAAAAACCACTTCTGCTTTAATTGAGAAGCAGGGAATTTATAGTCATTTGGTATTGTGGAAAATATAAGCTACATGTCAGTAATTAATTCTGAGGATGAGAGCACAGTCTTGCTTAGGTAAAGGGCGTAAGAATACGCTCTGTGGAAAAGTTAGCGCACTCCAAGAGTGCGCTAACAGTTTTAGCGCATCGCCATTAGCCAATCAACTGGTTCACATCAGTCATGTGACACCAGTACTTACTGACAATTATTATTATTATTATTATTATTATTATTATTATTATTATTATTATTATTATTATTATTATTATTTAAGTTATTGAGACATCCCAGTGCACTAAGGGATTTATAGAGCAAATCGAGAAAATTCATTATTGAACGAAGCGCATAGCGCTGAGTTCAAAAGTTATTTTCGAGATTTGCTCTATAAATCCCTTAGTGCACTGGGATTGTTTCAATAACGATATTGTCAGTACCGCCAGAGAAAAAAGAAGATTCAAAACGCACATTTTGCAACGCGCATTTGGATAGGCGTAACTGTGTGGTCAGGTTTGTGTCACTGGATCTACTTTTGTGTGGGCTGTCTCAAGTGTGTCGTGCTTTCGTCACACGCAAACTCTTGTTTTAATTTCTGTTGGTAAATTCCAGTGAAGCGTTAAGCTAAAAAGTGATGACCTTTCACAGAGACCTCATTTAAACTCGGAGAAAGGACTGTACTCTTAATTATTTGCGATTCGAAACCTTCATCGAGCTTCGACAGATTGACTGTGCAGAGTGTTGCCCCTTGAATTGACTCCGGCCAAGGCCACGGTTAGCAGACTCGGATTTTCAAAGTAAATGTGGGATGTTTCTTCTGTTGTATCTTCACTCATCGGGGAGACTGGTACTATTATATATGAACCGTAAGAATGCTGTGAACCCTACACGTAGTATGTCCCCATCGTTTGCTTGTTCACATTTGCCCAACATGTTAATTTGCTGCGAGGTTTATGTCGTCTGCTGGGGCGGCTAGGGCAAGCGAACCATGGCACTGCACTGCAGTCTCATTTCAAAAACAACAATTGCTCGTATGCACGCATAAGGCAGGCTGGTAATAAGTTTTATACATGGTAAGAACGTTCTTAACCCTACACGTTTTCGATTCCGATTGTTGTTGCCTTGAAATAATAATTCGGAAACCATTCATTTACTGAACTGATGCAGTCGTATTTCAGTGTAATCTAGTCTGCTACGTATATATTCCAAATGCTGATCTAGTTCAGTGGTACGTTATCGGAATAACACTTGTGTTTTCTGTTAGCTGCTGGGAATTGTATACTAACTCATCATTTGGTAATGTGGATAATAAGCTACGGCATAATTATGAGAAGATTCTTCGCAAGTCGAAACTGAAAAATAGACACAGCGGGTTCTATTTTTAGATAGTGGCAACTGTGGCACAGGCACATGCAATCTGTCAGAAAAAAACCACTTCTGCTTTAATTGAGAAGCAGGAATTTATAGTATTTTGGTATTGTGGAGAATATAAGCTACATGTCATTAATTAATTCTGAGGATGAGAGCACAGTCTCGCTTAGGCAAAGGGCGGAAGAATACGCTCTGTGGAAAAGTTAGCGCACTCCAAGAGTGCGCTAACAGTTTTAGCGCATCACCATTAGCCAATCAACTGGTTCACATCAGTCATGTGACACCAGTACTTACTGACAATTTAAGTTATTGAGACATCCCAGTGCACTAAGGGATTTATAGAGCAAATCGAGAAAATTCATTATTGAACGAAGCGCATAGCGCTGAGTTCAATAATTATTTTCGACGATAACACTGAATTTTTAACAACTTTCGGACCCCACAAAACATGGTTTGACAGACATATTTACATACCCCTAGTCTTGTTGAGCCTCAGTGACCCCCTGCCTACATCTTCACACAACATGCCATGATCACTGTCACTATCACTATAACTGTCAATGTCACTGCTGTTACACTCAAACTGATCACTGCATTCATTGCTCTTTTTTTGAAGAATCATACAAGTTTGTCAGTTTTACCTCACTTCGAGTGGGCGTGGCACTGGGGGGTTAGTCTGTTCGTTCTTGATCCAAAACAACATTCGATTCCGTATCAAGTTGAAGTTCAGCTCCATCCGAATCATGCACCACATTTTTCGTCGCTTCTAGGCCTTTTAGTCCCTTATTTCCATGAACAGACCTTTTTCGAGCCCTCTTCCCACGTTTCATTTGATCACAAGACATCGTGGCCAAAAACACAAACAGAAACTTGCAAACTTTCAATAAAAAAGACACTGTTCAAACACGAGGGACATCGGCAGCCATTTCTACGATTGAAGGGAGGTAATTGAGTGTTCAATATTTGCTGCACTGCGAGGGAGTAGCTTCGTATTTCCAACAAGAAACGAAAAGGTAAACGTAAGCTCAAAACACGTGTTTTACACAGGAATTTTGGCACACCCACCTACTTTGAAGGTAAATATATCTGGAGTGAGGTGCCCTGGACCAAAAAAATAAACTACACAATAAACTTTAATGTTTTATGCATGCATACATGGCACTTACATTTAAAAACGAAAAATATCGATTTTTGAAGAAAATCTAGCCGGTACTGGGGCCTCAATCTGTTTAAGTATGGACAACAAAAAACAAAACAGCAAATCTATCACTATTTTGTATATAATAATCCCACTCTTGCCATCTGCAATCGACCAACCTTTCCCTAAAAACACACAAAAAATCAAAGAGAGAGAGAGAGAGAGAGAGAGAGAGAGAGAGAGAGAGAGAGAGAGAGAGAGAGAGAGAGAGAGAGAGAGAGAGAGAGAGAGAGAGAGAGAGAGAGAGAGAGAGAGAGAAAGAGAGAGAGAGAGAGAGATAGGCGAAGGGAGAGAGCGAATGAAAGAGAGAACTGAAATGACCACATATTTGTCAATAGCTGCTGTAGTGAGTAGTATATAGCAGCATGTTGCACTTGTTATACAACTATTTGTCGTCCTGCAAGTTTGCTCGTTTACAATATTCAAGTAGTCCTTTGCTGACTCCAGCAAAACTCTCACACACTAACATACTATCTTCCTGCATCACATACTCAGCCACTCACAAACAGACATACCACAGTCTGTCTCATCACTGCCATCTCCACAGTTGTCTTTTCCATTGCAGCGAGAAGACGTAGACACACAGCGGTTGTTGCTACACTTCCACTTGTGAGCTGGGCACATCCAGTATTCTGCATAAACAGTAAAGGATAATACCATAAAGTACTGAGTATAAGCCCATAACATTGTAAACGCCCATCCCCCACCTTCGAGCAAAATCCGTGCAAAAGGTGAAGTACCGAGTAAACGCCCACCCCCCACTTTTGCATGGCTAAAACAAAAAACGAAAAATCGAGAACAGGGAGAGAAAAAAGGAATGCCGAAGAATGTCGTGTCAGAGTTTCTTCCCCTTGCTTTTGGCGCTTCTTTCCAAGAAAATGCCGAAGCGAAAATCTTACTCAGTAGAATTCAAGAGTTTGGTGTGGACAGAAAACAAATTAGGATGTGGCGAGCTAACAGAGATGTCCTTCTGCAGCATGAAACTGGCAGAGAAAAGCGAAAGTTGAAACTGCACCCTGGTCGGACTGTGAAGTCGGAGGAGTTGGAGGTGATACTTTTTGAGTTTCTACAAGAAGAAAGAAGCGAAGGGCGAGTTGTTAGAAAAAAAAAGACTTGCAGAGAAAAGCGCGACAGTTAGGGGCGGGTCTGAAACTTCAAGACTTTGATGCGTCAAACATGTGGCTACAAAGGTGGAAAAAAACGGCACCATGTATCCATTCGCCTCTGTACGTCCAGTAACCAGAAGGTGCCGGCAGATTTTGAGGATTTCAGGTTTTTCAAGTTGTTTTTAAATAAAAGCCGTTTTTGTCGAATAGACATGCTTTCAATGTGTTCATTTACGAGTGATGGTGTGTAAGCCTTACGTATGTCTGTCTGCGAGTTTAACAATTTTATAATACACAAAATATCTTCATGTTGTTTCACATTTGCTTTAGTTTGAACAAACATAACACTTTACATACCAGATGGTATCATTATATGAATCATGTCTCCATTGCAATGAAGAATATGTTCGTGCATAGGGTCAAGTACCGAGTATAAGCCCACCCCCCACTTTTGTCCGAAATTCGTGCAGAGGGGGGGTGGGCTTATACTCGGTACTTTACGGTACATGTATTATATTTGTTTTCCGTAAATGATGTTATCAATGATTTTATAGTTTGTAGTTGTGGCGGTAACAATTATCTCCTAGTTAAGGAACATCATCGTCGACAAGTGCTGAAGGAAAATAGTTTTAAACATGTGAAGTACCATTAGCTGATGCCTAATTCCTGATTTGTATCATGGAAAACAAGCAAAAAAGAAAGCATATCACACACACACGTACACACAAATTATGAAGACACATACCACAATTTGTCTCATCGCTTCCATCGCTGCAATCATTGTTTCCATCACAGCGGAAGGTCATCAGAATACAGCGATGGTTGTGACATTTCCACCGTCCGTCTGGGCATCGCCATTTCTCTGCAAGGCCATAGACACCCACTCGTGAAAACTTGGATGACTGGTCTTTAGTATTAGCATTATTATTAGTCAACGTATCAATATCTAAGTTTGTAACAGTGCACTTAAGGTTGCAAGGGAAACAAAACGAAACTATGTGCAACGAACACAGATTATGTGCACAGTAAAATAGCTACCACTGTTAACCACCTATACATGCACGCATACACACACACACACACGCATGTACGAATACGCACGCACATGCACGCACGCACATACACACACACACACACACACACACACACACACACACACACACACACACACACACACACACACACACACACACACACACACACACACACACACACACACACACACACACACACACACACACACACACCGCAGTTTTCCTCGTCACTTCCATCATCACAGTCGTCCTCTCCATCACATCGTGCATATATGCTGACACATGTGTTGTTCCTGCACTTCCATTCACCAGGTGCACATTCTGAAAAAAGAGCAAAATGCTGTTGTGGTGAACTTGACAGAACTACACTGTGGCTTGAGTCAAGGCGTTATTATTCATTACCAGATGAAATGTCAGTGTGAAAGGATGACGTGTCTGGCTGTTTCAGAGTCCGGCGAATTATCGTTCCTAGAAATATGTGTCCCTGGACTTCGTGTCTTAGGAACAGGATAATATATCCTGGAAAAGAGAGTGTTGGAAAAGGAAAATATGTCCCGCAGGAACCAAAGTCTGATCCTCAAAAATAGGATAGGACCTTCTGTCCTAGGAAATTGAGTCCGCTCAAAGTCTAGGAAAACTTGTCCGGCTGTGGACTATTTTTCCAAGTGGACATATTTTCCTTTTACACCGGTGTTCCGTTCCCGATGAACACATGGAATCTACGCATTGAACACCTGCTATGGAGGCGCATTGAATCACCTTCAACAAAAGTTTGTTACCTGTGAGAGTACTTTGTGCAAGTAGTGCAGATAGAACACCCAGGAAAATACTGCGAAGAGATTGCATTGATTAAATGACGTAAATGAATGTTGGAATTCGTCTTTCCACATGAGTCAATTCCAAATATTGTTATCAGAGGCAAAGAAAGAGTTTGATTTCCATCGAGAACAACATATATCTGAAAAATATAAGGAGCAAATTGATAGGATGGTATTCATACAATAACGCATTTCTTTTAACTTGATCCATATAGACAAGCGAAGTGAAAGGAGTATGTAAACAGAACGGAATCGTGTCGGCTTTGTTGCAATCACATGAAAGCAAGAACAAGTTGGGTGACAGATTACATGTCAATAATAATGAGAGTCTTCCATTTGAAACTTCGAGGTGATGATCGTGGATTGACGCCTTCCCAAATCATATTTGAAGCCCTCTGTCAATTCGCTCAGTGTGGCTTCACTACGCGTTTTGTCGCGTGTAAATCCACGATCATCACCTCAAAGTTTCACATGGAAGCATGGTGTGGACAATGCTTATATAATGCAGATTTTGTTATTGATGCACAGATTATTCACACAAATTATGGAGACCAGAAACATCACAGAAAGCCGTATAAGTGGGTAGTACATATTGCTATGCTATTCTGAG
>NC_090252.1:61033618-61058618 GCF_037325665.1 Littorina saxatilis
TCTTTGAAATTGTGATTGACTAAACCTACTTGAAAGAAGAGGAATACTTTTCAAGAATGGTTTTTAAATTAGAAGATTTTGTTTTCCCCATCTTCAGACATTTAATCAGTAACCTCTTAAAACAAAACAACACACAGATACGTTGAGGCTTTTATAAGCTGAACGTTGTCCCAAACAGGATGATACAAATAATTATCCTGATCATTTAGGGTGGTTGTCAGAAACAGGATGCATGTAGTCATCATGAGAGCGTGATTGTTTTGGTCGGTTGTCAGAAACGGGATGGAGGTAGTCATCTTGAGAGCGTGATTGTTTGAAGCGGTTGTCAGAAACGGGATGCAGACAGTCATCTTGAGAGCGTGATTGTTTGAGGCGGTTGTCAGAAACAGGATGCAGGTAGTCATCTTGAGAGCGTGATTGTTTGGAGCGGTTGTCAGAAACGGGATGCAGACAGTCATCTTGAGAGTGTGATTGTTTGGGCCGGTTGTCAGAAACGGGCTGGAGATAGTCATCTTGATAGCGTGATTGTTTGGGCCGGTTGTCAGAAACGGGATGCAGACAGTCATATTGAGAGTGTGATTGTTTGGGGCGGTTGTCAGAAACGGGATGCAGACAGTCATCTTGAGAGTGTGATTGTTTGGGGCGGTTGTCAGAAACGGGATGCAGGTAGTCATCTTGCGAACGTGATTGTTTGGAGCGGTTGTCAGAAACGGGATGCAGACAGTCATCTTGAGAGTGTGATTGTTTGGAGCGGTTGTCAGAAACGGTATGCAGACAGTCATCTTGAGAGTGTGATTGTTTGGGGCGGTTGTCAGAAACGGGATGCAGACAGTCATCTTGAGAGTGTGATTGTTTGGAGCGGTTGTCAGAAACGGTATGCAGACAGTCATCTTGAGAGCGTGATTGTTTGGGGCGGTTGTCAGAAACGGGATGCAGACAGTCATCTTGAGAGTGTGATTGTTTGGAGCGGTTGTCAGACACGGTATGCAGACAGTCATCTTGAGAGTGTGATTGTTTGGGGCGGTTGTCAGAAACGGGATGCAGACAGTCATCTTGAGAGTGTGATTGTTTGGGGCGGTTGTCAGAAACGGGATGCAGACAGTCATCTTGAGAGTGTGATTGTTTGGGGCGGTTGTCAGAAACGGTATGCAGACAGTCATCTTGCGAACGTGATTGTTTGGAGCGGTTGTCAGAAACGGGATGCAGACAGTCATCTTGAGAGTGTGATTGTTTGGAGCGGTTGTCAGAAACGGTATGCAGACAGTCATCTTGAGAGTGTGATTGTTTGGGGCGGTTGTCAGAAACGGGATGCAGACAGTCATCTTGAGAGTGTGATTGTTTGGAGCGGTTGTCAGAAACGGTATGCAGACAGTCATCTTGAGAGCGTGATTGTTTGGGGCGGTTGTCAGAAACGGGATGCAGACAGTCATCTTGAGAGTGTGATTGTTTGGAGCGGTTGTCAGAAACGGTATGCAGACAGTCATCTTGAGAGTGTGATTGTTTGGGGCGGTTGTCAGAAACGGGATGCAGACAGTCATCTTGAGAGTGTGATTGTTTGGGGCGGTTGTCAGAAACGGGATGCAGACAGTCATCTTGAGAGTGTGATTGTTTGGGGCGGTTGTCAGGAACGGGATGCAGGTAGTCATTTTCCGAGCAGGTTGTTATAGGCTGTTTGTCAGACCCGGGATGTAGATAGCAGTCATCCCCGGACGAAGAACCAATTCGATCACAGGAAGCAGAGTTTTGCCGTGCGTTAGGCAGTGAATGTTTCGGGTATGAGTACCTGTGGAAGTCAATGCTACCTGATCGTTGCATTGGTGTATAGTCATTTTCATAACAATTCCTTGTGCGAAGTGGAGTCATATCAACCTCTTCTTGCTGGTGTGGGTCAGACTGCTGATCAGTAGATGTGGACACATCATTGTCCGCTAGAGGCATCGGACTGTCGTGATGGGGGCCTGGTGTGGCAGGTTGTTGATTTTCCTGGACAATTATGGAAATCGGCACTCCGGCATCAGGAAACACAGGTCGTGCAGATCTGTTTTCTGGGTCATGTGATTGATGCTGGGTGTTGGGACTTCGACACGGCTCAGGATCAGGTGAGGATCTGTCTTGCAGAGGTCCTGGCAAAGTTGGCTGTTCCTGTCCTTCAGACAAAGAATGGTGTACGGGCATTCCAGTATTAGATACCTGCGGAAGAGCCCTGTCTGGCTGAAATGGTGGCAGAGAGCTTTGAGGCTGCTGGGTTGTGTGTGGAATGAGTTCTCGGACCTCTAATCTCTCAGAAAAGGATGTTTCTTGAGGACGATCGATCAGAGGGGGTCGCTGTAATCGTTGAGTAATGACAAGTTCGTCGATTTCTTCGTACAGGCCAGAGTTACGGTTTCCTGTTGATTTATTAAAAGCAAATTATTAATGAACAAGATCAGTTGCAGATTGCTGTAAAGCTAGCTAGATATATAGTCGGTTGTATTCACATAGTGATAGATTAGTTAGTTAGTTGTTGCTTTTTGGGTCCAGCGGACCATATAGGCCAAATCAGGACTCCATAGTGATAGATGATTGCATGGATGAATGTAGGGATTGATGGATGGATAGATGCATGCATGGATGGATGGTCGCAAGGGTGGATTAATAGATTAATAGATTGATAGATGAAAGACACTGTGTGTTTGGTTGGCGTTATGATATGTTGGTTGGTTAGATGGTTGGTAGTTTACGGTGCTGTCCAAGGACATACTTATACACCTTACATTGAACTCTCCGTCCTTGCCATCAATAGTCAGTCTGTTAAAGTGTATGTTCTAGCACACAAGTGTAGACAGGAGTTAAGTTAGGAATCAACTTACTGCGCTTTTTGCAGGTTACAACAACAACAATGACGGTGATCAACAGAAAAAGAACGGCCCCCATTGCTCCAGCCATTGGTGTCCATACATGGTCTGCTCCATCATCTGCAACATGTTCACAAGTATTGTCATTCCTGCAGTTATACAGTGAAACTCTCTTATAAGAAAGCCAAGCAGAATTGTTTTTTACATTTAGTCAAGTTTTGACTAAATGTTTTAACATAGAGGGGGAATCGAAACGAGGGTCGTGGTGTATGTGTGTCTGTCTGTCTGTGCGTGTGTGTGTGTAGAGCGATTCAGACCAAACTACTAGACCGATCTTTATGAAATTTGACATGAGAGTTCCTGGGTATGATATCCCCGAACGTTTTTTTCATTCTTTTGATAAATGTCTTTGATGACGTCATATCCGGCTTTTCGTGAAAGTTGAGGCGGCACTGTCACGCTCTCATTTTTCAACCAAATTGGTTGAAATTTTGGTCAAGTAGTCTTCGACAAAGCCCGGACTTCGGTATTGCATTTCAGCTTGGTGGCTCAAAAATTAATTAATGACTTTGGTCATTAAAAATCAGAAAATTGTAAAAAAAAATATATATTTATAAAACGATCCAAATTTACGTTCATCTTATTTTCCATCATTTGCTGATTCCAAAAACATATAAATATGTTATATTTGGATTAAAATCAAGCTCTGAAAATTAAATATATAAAAATTATTATCAAAATTAAATTTTCGAAATCAATTTAAAAACACTTTCATCTTATTCCTTGTCGGTTCCTGATTCCAAAAACATATAGATATGATATGTTTGGATTAAAAACACGCTCAGAAAGTTAAAACAAAGAGAGGTACAGAAAAGCCTGCAATCCTTCTTAGCGCAACTACTACCCCGCTCTTCTTGTCAATTTCACTGTCTTTGCCGTGAGCGGTGGTCTGACGATGCTACGAGTATACGGTCTTGCTGCGTTGCATTGCGTTCAGTTTCATTCTGTGAGTTCGACAGCTACTTGACTAAATGTTGTATTTCCCAGCCAGCAAGACATTAGCGGCCGATAATCGGCCGAACACCCTTCAAAAAGTCGGGCCGGTGACGTCAAAACATACGACGCGGGTGTTGGCCCGACTAACTTTTGCAAAGAGGCAACGATGCGGCCGATAGGCGGCCGAACACCTGCACTATGGCGGCACGCATCCGGTCCGATGTTAATCGGCCCGATGACTTGTTTGACCTGCGGTCCGACACCTTATGCCGACATCGGGAAGATATCGATTTCAGCGGGAAGACATCGGGACGATGTCGGCATAAGGTGTCGGGCCGCAGGTCCAACAAGCCATCGGGCCGATTAACATCGGACCGGATGCGTGCCGCCATAGTACAGGTGTTCGGCCGCCTGTCGGCCGCCTCGTTGCCTCTTTGCAAAAGTTAGTCGGGCCAACACCCGCGTCGTATCTTTTGACGTCACCTGCCCGACTTTTTGAAGGGTGTTCGGCCGACTATCGGCCGCTAATGTCTTGCTGGCAGGGTGCAGCTACAGATACAGCAGTATGTACCACCACCACCCCCCCCCCCCCAAGTGTAACAGTGCAAAATTCACTTACAGCTACAGCTACAGCAGTATAACCCCCCCTCCCCCCAGTGTTACAGTTGCAAACAAACCTACAGATACAGCAGTGTGTACAACCCCCCCCCCCCCCCCCCCCAGTGTAACAGTGCAAAACAAATCACCAGCTAGAGATACAGCAGTATGTAGAACCCCCCGCCCCTACCGCGTACCGCCCTCACTGTAACAGTACAAAACACACCTACAGCTACAGATACAGCCGTATACACCCCCCCCCCCCCCCTCAGTATTACAGTATAAAACACACCCACAGCAACAGATTCAGCAGTATATACAACCCCCCAAGTGTAACAGTGCAAAAATTACTTACAGCTACAGCTACAGCAGTATGTACACCTCCCCTCCCCCTTAGTAACAGTGCAAAACACACCTACAGCTACAGCAGTATGTACAACCCCCAACCCCCCCCCCCCCACCACTGTAACAGTACAAAACTCATTTACAGCTACAGATTCAGAATTATGTACATCCCCCTCCCCCCGCTGCCACCACTGTAACAGTACCAAACATACAACACTCCACCCCCTTCCCTCGTGTAGAGCGCAAAACACACCTAGAGCTACAGATACAGCAGTATACAACCCCAATCCCCCCCCCCCCCCCCCTGTGTGCAAAACACACCAACAGCTACAAAAACAGCAGTATGTTCACCCCCCCCCCCTCCCCCTACTGCAACAGTACATAACACACCTACAGCTTCAGCTAGTTACATCTATGCTTGGCGCTGGTGGACAATATTCACTTTTTTTGGCAAAAACCGCCAGTTTTGGCCAAAAAAGACAAAGATTTGGCCAAAACAACCCACACATTTGGCCAAATAAAATAAATTTGGCTATAACTTTTTTTGGGCCAAAACTTTCTATGTAAAAGTTTTGGCCAAAACTGTTTATGTTAGCTAAAACGGGAGATTTGGCCAAACTTCTGCCACAAAAAGATTTGGCCAAAAAAAGATTTGGCCAAACAAAAAAGATTTGGCCAAATCTTCACTTTTTGGCCAAATCTTTTTTGTTTGGCCAAATCTTTTTTTGGCAAAATCTTTTGTATTTGCTGGCGCTGGTGGACAATATTCACTTTTTTGGCCAAATCTCTTTTTGGCCAAAACTTTGCTTTTTTGGCCAAAACTTTGCTTTTTTGGCCAATACCGCCAGTTTTGGCCAAAAAAGTGTGTTTTTGGCAAAAAAAGTGAATATTGTCCACCAGCGCCAAGCAGCTTGGCGCTGGTGGACAATATTCACTATTTTGGCCAAAAACACACTTTTTTTGCCAAAACTGGTGGTTTTGGCCAAAACTGGCGTTTTTGGCCAAAACTGGCGTTTTTGGCCAAAACTATACTTTTTTGGCCAAAACTTTGCTTTTTTGGCCAAAACCGCCAGTTTTGGCCAAAAAAGTGTGTTTTGGCCAAAAAAAGTGAATATTGTCCACCAGCGCCAAGCTGCTTGGCGCTGGTGAACAATTTTCACTTTTTTGGCCCAAACTTTGCTTTTTTGGCTAAAACTGGCGTTTTTGGCCAAAACTGGCGTTTTTGGCCAAAACTGGCGTTTTTGGCCAAAACTGGCGTTTTTGGCCAAAACTGGCGTTTTTGGCCAAAACTGGCGTTTTTGGCCAAAACTGGCGTTTTTGGCCAAAAGTATACTTTTTTGGCCAAAACTTTGCTTTTTTGGCCAAAACTGGCGTTTTTGGCCAAAAAAATGAATATTGTCTATCAGCGCCAAGGGGTACTCAAAGATTTGGCCAAAAAATGAAGTTTTGGCCAAAACTATTTTTTGGCCAAAACTTTCAATGCAAAAGTTTTGGCCAAAAAAAGATTTGGCCAAATCTAAAACATTTGGCCAAAAAAGTGAAGATTTGGCCAAATGTTTTAGATTTGGCCAAATATTTTGTTGGCCAAAACTTTGCACTTAAAAGTTTTGGCCAAAACATGTTTTTGGCCAAAAACACACTTTTTGGCCAATAATGTACGTTTTTGGCCAAAAAAGTGTGTTTTTGGCCAAAAAAGTGAATATTGTCCACCAGCGCCAAGCATATACATCAGTATGCACACCCCCCCCCCAAGTGTAACAGTACAAAACACACCTACAGCTACAGATTCAGCAGTATGTACAACCCCCTCCCCCCCCCCCCCCCCCCCCAGTGTCACTGTGCAGAACACACATACAGCTACAGATTCAGCAGTTAGTATGTACCCCCCCCCCCCCCAAGTGTGTAACAGTGCAAAACACACCACCAGCTACAGATAGATCAGTATGTACACCCCCCCCCCCCCACCCCAAGTGTTACAATGCAATACACGT
The DNA here is from genome assembly GCF_037325665.1 of Littorina saxatilis. Taxonomy (NCBI): domain Eukaryota; kingdom Metazoa; phylum Mollusca; class Gastropoda; order Littorinimorpha; family Littorinidae; genus Littorina; species Littorina saxatilis. The sequence continues at coordinate 61,040,382 of NC_090252.1, forward strand.
CACACCTACAGCTACAGATACATCAGTATGTACACCCCCCCCCCCCCCCAAGTGTAACAGTGCAAACCACACTTACAGCTACAGATTCAGCAGTATGTACTCCACCCCCCCCCCCCCCCCCAGTGTAACAGTGCAAAAATCACCAACATGCAACTACTGCAGTATGTACCCCCCCTCCCCCTACACCTACAGAAGTATGTTACCCCCCCCCCCTGTAACAGGACAATACACACCTACATCTACAGCAGTATGTACACACACACACCCCCCCCCCCCCCCCCCCACTGTAACAAGACAAAACACACCTACATCTATATTTACAGCAGTGTGTACAACACCCCCCTCCCCCACTGTAACAGGACAAAACACACCTACATCTACATATACAGAATAAGATACAGCAGTATGTACTCCCCCCCCCCCCCCCTCACTGTAACAGCAAAACTAACATTGAGAGCCAAAAAAAAACCGAAATCACTTACTCGCTCCATCCGCGTCGGTTGTCCTCGAGTTGACGTCTGAATCTGATTGTCATTGCCAAGAGCCTGACTCACTGGCTACACAACTATTCTCACCGCCACCACGTGGCACTGGGACCAGCACTCAGATTGAGATCCCGAGGCGACATTCGTCTCGGATAACATATCATCAATGTGCTGTCCAACATTCCCAAAAATGTCTCTTCTTTCGATATTAACTTGAACTAAGAAAACAAATAAAATTCGCTCACGCGGGAAAGCAGCAGCCATTTGCACACTCAATCTTGTTTACCGTAAGGAAAGCTATTTGAATATTTCAAGTAAATGATGGCGTATTTTTAAAATGTAAAACTCATGATTTGAGCTCATGCTGTATTTGATTGCAAATATGCAAATAAAACTTACAATTAATTATCCTACTCCTATGTGAAAAAGTCAACAAATATGAATAATTTAGTTTCGCATTTGCATGGTCAGTCTCATAATGTCACGCCGTTGCTGGACCGACGCTTGAACAGGGGACGTAACAAATGTTAAAATAATGATCATCAATTTGTTATCTCCCGTAACTCTGCATAATTTTATCGACAGCAACATTGCGTCGGGCCGATGTCGGGGTTTATTACGTACATTTATACACAGTCAAACGGTATCGGCGCGACAACGGACGACGACACACGACATATGACGACGTCACCCGACTGAAATCGTCAGTCGGCCGACGAAAGCTTGCTAGCTGGGTTTCGCCTTACGCGACTTGTTTTTTCTTATATCTGAGCTTGTTCTTATGTGTTGTCTTCAGATAACATAACAGGTAATGTTGTGTTTTTACATAATTATGACGAGCTTACCTGAGTAAGTGAAGTCTAATTGTGGTTTTATCGACCACGATGTAGAAAGGAAAGGGATTACGTGAGATAGAACGCGGGAATACGTCACTGTTTAACGACGTGTAAATGGTGCAGAGAAAAGAGAAAGAGAGAGGAAAGGGATAGGGAGGGAAAACGGTTATCGGTATAACCCTGAAGCCAACTAATCAGCATGAAAAACCGTTATTTGTAGGGCGAGGCACGTAATCTCTTTCCTCTCTACATTGTGGTCGATAAAACCACAATTAGACTTCACTAACTCAAATAAGCTCGTCATAATGATGTAATTTTATCTACCACAATTCCGAGAGGAATGGGTCACGTGAGACTTTAAAGTCTGCAGCATTTGCACCCAGTCACTGTCGATGAATTGAAATAAATATCAACCTACCTTAATTCTTCATGACAGCACAGCCTGTCTAAAACTCCTCCCAATGACCACTGGTTTATTGTAAACTGTTGTGAAGTTGTTAACCCGACACCAACCAACAATCTTCAGAATGGTTGCTAGAGGAATTTTACTTGCAGCTTTGCTAGAAGATGCAGCGGAACGAGTTGAATGCGGCGTAAATATTGCCATGTCAATACCCGCTTTTTCTAACCCAATCTTTGTCCATCGACGGATAGTATCTCTCGACACCGCTTTGTGAGGGGCTGTGCAACTGATAAAGAGTCTCGTGTCCGTTCCTCTAAATGCACGAGATCTGTTGACATATTGTTTCAAATAATGTACAACACAAATTGCCAAGTCAGACGGAAAGGCACAAAATACCACTTTATTGTGATGTTTGTTTGGGCCAGAAGTTTTGAGCAAATCCCCAAACAAACATCGTACATCTTCCTTTGTCCAACTCATGTTACGCAAGTCCATCAACCAAATCGCCTGTCCCCTTTGACTAGAGACCAACAAGCACAACAGCAGTTTTGAGCGTCAATTGCACCAGCGATACAAAATTTGCCAGTGACCAATCTTTTAGACATTTGAACACTAGATTAGCGTCCCAGGTCACACAATTACGAGGCAAAGCTGGCCGTCTGTTGAAAGCTACTTTCAAAAACTTCTTCACCAATGGGTGACAACCCACTGAACAATTATCCTGAAGGGACAGTGCGGAAACAGCGCTTCGTGCCATGTTCAAACTGCTGTATCCTTTGCCTTCTTGGAACAGTTTCGTTAAGCAGCTTATCAACTCATGTGGAGAGGCGCACAAGGGATCTCTATCCCGTTCAAGGCAATGTTGAAGCCAGCGTTTGAAGTATGACTCGTAGTTACGCTTCGTACGCTCTTCCCAGGCTGACATGATACTGTTTGTTGCTTCATCCTGATTTCCCTGTTTCTGAAGGGATTTCCATACAAGGAGCATGCTACTAGTTTCATCTTCTTCGGTAGTGGATGGTGCTCCCCTGTCAGTGGATGAATGAGTAAGTTTTCTTTGCGTGGCAACAGGACCGGCAGTTCTACCAGTAGACGCAAAAGTTTCATGAACCACACTTGCGTTGTGCATAATGGCACCACCAGCACAAACTCCGCCTCTAAGACTTCTATCCTTTGGAGCACTCTTGAAATGAGAGTGAAGGGCGGAAAACAGAACGCCCTGAACAATGACCAGTCTAAGGAAAATGCATCAATGGCAAATGCATCTGCAGGTCAGGTTTCCATGAAACATACTTTCTTAACTGTGCGTTAACACACGAATTAAAGTAAATAAGTCTACATCTCAGAGACCAAACCGATTGATGACTTCTTCAAACACTTGTGTGTCCAAATTCCATTCAAGTTTGTGTCTATCCACACGAGATTCTGCATCTGCCTCTATATTTAGGCAACCCGATAAGTGTGTTGCTATTATACAATTACTATGTGATAAGCACCACAACCAAATGTCTCTGGCTATGTCGTTGCACAAAACTGTTGTGCTGCCCATGTTATTATTACAAGCCACCGTGACGCTATTGTCTGTAAGTAACTAAATGTAAGAGTTACATAATCCCCTGCAAAGGGTATTCAGGGCAAAGTAGGCTGCTTTAAGTTTCAAACAGTTAGTATGTTCAAAAGCTTCTTCCTTGGTCCACATTCCACCTGTGGTGCTACCCTGACACTCCGCCCCCCACCTTATTGTCGAAGCATCTGATTTTACTATTACAGTAGGCATGCCTCTGTTAACAAGGGAAGGACATTTTTTTACATTATCAATCCACCATAGAAGGTCTGAGCGGACGTGTTCTGAAACCACAAATTCTGCATCAAAGTCACCTTTCCTAACAGCAAGGGCTTCATTCTTTGCGATCTCTGGTCGTTTGAAAAAGAGAGGTGCAATCCAAACACCCGGTTGGGCAGCCACTAAGTATTCAATATCTTCAGCCAACTGCCTATAATTGTACACTTCTGTCTTCCAGCTAAATCAACGCACGGGTTGCTCATCATCGGAAGAAGACAATCTAATTTCCTTCCTGCCTGGGATGTGTTCCCCAGTGATCATCGCCAACTGTATTCACTACTATGCCTGCGTCAAATTCATTGTCCGAAGCAATATCCGTTTCTTAAGCCGAATCAAACTCATTTTTGAACTGCTCATGAGCAAATCGCACTGAAGCACCGTCTTCTCCATCCGCTTGCAACTCTTGCGCCGAACTACTTTCGGTTCCATGCGATATTGAAGCAACAGGCGTCGCACTACCAACTTTCTCCAAATCAGAGATAATGCCAGACAAAGCAGTCATTGACTCCAAAATGTTGTCCATTTTCAGGGTTAATTCACAATCACGCGAGCCAGACGAGCTCTCCTCTTTCGGAATAGACATATCAACTCCCGCCTTTTCTGACGGTACCACTTCAGAAGGTTGTGCCTTCGCCGGTTTCTTGCCGGTTTTCTTCCTGCCAGTAGCACATTCACCACCTCCCGAGTCCGCCATCCTACCAAACAAAAACCACACGAAAAAGTTATATTTATTCCTGCTGACGATAAATCGCACCCATTACAGTATCAAACGATGTTTCAAAGCCGACTCCAAAGATTTTCAAATCTCCAATGGAGTAGTGCCCAGCCTTAGCACAGTGGCCCATGGTTCGCCTCAGGCGATAGTAACTGCTGTAATCGAGACAGCTGCTAAAAAACAAAGAGGCTGCTTCAGCAAATCGTGACTGACTTCGTCAGCAAATCGTGACTGACTTTGTCAGCAAAACGTGTACTACATTCCCATAGCCAAATATAGTAGGTCACCCTACCAAAACAAGTATCGATCCCGACTGACCCTAGGTCACACCTGCAAAAACAAGTAACGAGACCGACGGACGCCAGCAACATTTTCATGTGTGAGCTGCGACGGATGAAAGTCATACGCGAAACGACGCGTTCCCGGTTTAAAACAAACACCGACAAAACTCCAAACTGTTTCCTTACCTTGCAAGTTGACACAACGATAAACAAGCAAATAGTCGATACACTTTAACTAACCTACAACTAAAACTTGTACAGAGAAAGGTTATAGAACAAATAAAGCAAAGAAAAAGATAGACGGGGGCAGTGCACCAACACGTCTTCCCAGGACGAAAACCCTTCGTTCAGTGACGTATTCTCGCGTTCTATCTCACGCGACCCATTCCTCTCGAAATTGTGGGAGATATTAAACAGCAGAAGCTGCATGCCGCGATGTGTGTGTGTGTATGTGAGTGTATGTGTGTGTGTGTGTGTGTGTGTGTGTGTGTGTGTGTGTGTGTGTATGTCTGTGTTTGTATGTGTGTGTGTGTGTGTGTGTGTGTGTGTGTGTGTGTGTGTGTGTGTGTATGTATGCCTGTGTGTGTATGTGCACGTACGTATCTATAATTAGGACTGAATATGCTTGTTCGTGGGTTTCAGTGTGTTCGTGAGAATCACCTTTCGTATTCAGGAGACAGAACTCTCATAAAAGCAGTTGATTTACCGCATAATGTTTACAGTAGATGCCAGAACGTGTTCTAAGCGTATTCCTTCAAATATGAAAGCCAGGAACATAATGTTTTGCTACAACTTACAAGCCGTGCGTCACCTACTTACAAGCTCGATCACATCTAAGTTCTGCTTAATCGGTCGATAAACACCACAGAAGGACAGACACCAACAAAAAAACAGAGTGAAACCCAGACTTCCCCCTTTTGCACAGCAATTTGCCCCAGGGATGGAATTGGGGGAAAGTAATAAGGGATACAATAACACTGAAACAACAACAAACAATATAAAATAATGTCTTGGTTTCAACTCCGCGAACATAACAGCTACTTCACACTTAATTACAATTGGGTGGCACAATGTTAGCAAATTATGAATAGATAAGTGATTAAAACCCACAAATGTTTGATGTAGGTGCCAGTTGAGCTTTTGAATCTGTATGGACGACATTCTGACCCAACATTGCATCATATGCAAATTTAACTTGGCTTAGTTCATACTAATCATTTTAATTCATGTTTCTGAAAACAGCATGGCGCGTCTGGGAAAGGAACAAAGAGTGTGTGTACATATTTGTACATATACATATATATATATATATACACACACACACACACACACACACACACACACAAGTGTATGTGTGTGTGTGTATGTGTGTGTGTGTGTGTGTGTGTGTGTATGAAGATTTATATATTCCCAGAAAACTACTGAACAGGTTTTTACGAAACTGTGCACGCAAATCTTTCCAAACGATATCCCTAGTTTGTTTCCAATTTGTTTCCGTTATTTTTTTTGATGAGGTAATATCCTGCTTTTAACAAAGGTTAAGGCGGCACTGTGACGATCTTATTTTACGATATCATAATTGATTAAAAGTTTGGTCAAAGAATGTTCGCCCTGGTCCGGACTATTGATTTGCATTTTAGCCAGGTAGCTTAAATATACATAAATAAAACATTTTGATCATAATTGATTGTATTGTATGTTTCTTCATTTCCATAATCCAAAAACATATGTCATATGTACTCTGACAATATGCTCAAATAAGAAAAAAATAGGTTTTGCGCTTGCATGCTTTGTGATCCATCTCAGTCTTCGGGTTTCGACTAGCCATGCAAGTCTGGATAGTCTTGGTGATTCCTGAACCCGTGTATTCAGTGTATATCGTTTAGTTTCAGGTTGAGAGGTCGAATATATGGTTTGATATTGCTTTATGCTTTAAAAAAACAACAACAGGTTTTCTGAATCACATTTGTTCGGTGGCATTCATCGTATGAAAGCGTTAGTTAACAAATGCCTAGTATCATTCTTATTATCAAGATTGATTGATAGTTTGACTATTTTTTGTTTCTTCATAATAACTCACTTTTGTATTCCTGGAGAGTGAAGGTAAACTCAGAACTCCCGAGGCTGTTATGTACGTGCGCTCTATAGAATCCCAACAGACGCTTTGGAACATTCAGTGGAGTGACACGACAGTTCACAATGAACTCGGTGACAGGATCCTGTTTACATTTTGCCGAGAACATCTCCGAGGGGACAACATGTCCAGAGTCGGTTGAGAGGTTACCAAAGTGAATGAAGACGAAAGTTGTTGGCACAGGATGCGCTTCCAGCCTGAAATCTAGGTGTGTTTTTGTCAAGTCCCAGGACACTGGAGACACACTTCTTGGCTTACCTGCAAAAATCAGATTGAATATACACCATTGTCCATGTATTCTACAGTTCGAAAGGGTGATCTAAATTGTCACACTTATATGTTATATGTTAGTCACATTTGACGCTTGAGGTCAGCTGTATTTCAAATAACAGTGACAAACATTCGGTGTTAGGTTCCCAAAGCTATTAAACTAGGCATAGACAGTGTGAATACTCTCTCACTGCTCGTTACAATACTCCCACCAAGGCGTGCGTCTTATATAGCCTCTGACAGCAAAATCAACTCCTAGCTTTCCGTGTGGCACAGCTTGAGTCAGGTGAAAACGTTTCTACTGATAGGACAACTGTCAAAGGTGGGTCACTGGCGTTACAAAGCCAGTTGCTTCAGGCAGATAGATGGTGCTTGTCAACCCAGTCCGGTAGCTCATGTAGATGGACGGAAATATTGATATCAAACCGCAGCTGCCCTGTGGCTACACTCATCCATAGGGAAGGCTTAGGAAGTGAGCCCAAAAGAAAAATCCCGAGTGGGAGTTCTTACAATACAGCTCGAGGATGCATATCAACCTAACCAGGCTTTGCTCTAAAGTATTTAGTGACGATTATCTGTTGTCATGCCTTCATATCTAGAATCTACTTTTCAAAATGACATATACTTACATTTCACGTTCAGTCTAATGCTCCTCGTGTCAGGATCACCAACCCCGTTGTCCGCAGTACAGGTGTAGGTCCCCATGTCACGGCACTGAACTTCTGTCATTGTCACAACGGCCTCATGACTCAAGTTCCCAGTTCTCTGGTACTGTTTATCAGTAAAATTCAGGATGTCTTTGCCTTTAGCGACAGTCACATTGGGTTTGGGGCGTCCAGTGCTTTTACAGAAAACATAAAGAGTGACGAGGTCATCTGCTTTCACAGTGACTGGCTCATTGGTGTCATTAACGGTCAGACTTTCAACAGTCGCTTTGTCTGAAAAAAAGAGAATATGACAACAATTGTGGGTATAACAACAGTCTGTGAACAAAGACGTCATACAAAGGACAAAGGGGCTCGATTTTCTCTAACAGAAGACATGCAAACAACCACATAACTACACGTCATAACACTCAAACATAGGAAACATACGCATGGTCCAACAATAGCTTTTCTTTCTTGGGTAATCTAAACTTGTTTTATTCAATTAGAATAACAATCGTATTCAAAACAAGAGGCGAAGCCTTCAAGGCTCACGTAAGAAATCGACAAACAGTAACACAAACTCAATCACTCCGTCACACATACACACACAGAGTACACACACACACACACACACACACACACACACACACACACACACACACACACACACACACACACACATACACACACACACAGAAAGAGCATAGGTGAAACTGTGCAATAAAGCGAGACACTAGATCTAGATCTGTCTGTCTGCATGTAGCCTACTTACATGGACACGACTGCCAAATAGTCTCGGCCCGCTCAAAATAACAATCACCGAGACTTTCAGTAATTCCATCGCGTGACGTCTAACCCTTGTACGTCATAATGTGACGTCAATGTAATATGACGTCTTCAAATGTTAAAGTTTCTACCACAGACATACACACATACATACATACGCACGCACGCACGCACGCACGCACGCACAGACAAAAGTTAGCATCGCATAGGCTACACTTACGTGAGCCAATGATTCCATGTGCAGTTTACAAGTGAGAATAAATCTTTAGCATCCAACTTGCTTTTTCTGATAGGCTGCCTACAACACACATGGATTTCATCCTGCAAGTCCAAAGTAACAGTATAACACTGGTACACATGATACTACACGGAGAACGAAAAACGTAACAGCAACTAACATTCAAACTGAAACAAACTGGTGGCAGTCAGTTGGTACCACGCAGGCCTCGTCTTCCATGTAGCGTTACAAAAACACGCCATCCCCAGTTGTTTGTTGTCTTGGGCAAGATCAACCGTGACTGAACTGGATACTGTTGTTGACATGATCTCATCTTGTTCATCAGGGAGAGCAGGGTTGAGACAATAGAAGTGAACAGAATTCACTACTGGCTTCCCTCCTGTCACAGTACAGGTCAACTTGTCTCCCCTTCTTAATACGTCACGCCCTGAGGTTAGTGACTGAATGTGTGGTTTTTCTGCGGGAGGATCTGCGACAAGCATGACTAAGTGAGAATGAACGTTGAAAACAAAACGTGCACAGGAAATCCCAAATAGCATGTTCAATGCTTAAACTAGCTACAATGACGTGTTGATGCCCTACCACCCCCCCCCCCCCCAACACACACTCACACATATTATATTTCATAACTAGGTGTTGCATAAAAAGCCATTTGAATCACCATATTTGAGTCACGGAATGAATTGTACTGACGCGTTTAGGAATTATATTTGCCTGCACACCATATACTGGCTCCTACTTACGTGAGATGTTGAACACAGCGGTGGAGTTTAGCTGATAATACTCTGGTTTGACCTTCCAGAGAGCGTCACAGAGACACGTCATCCCAGTTTTGGTGTCACGCTGAACACTGTTTATCGTGACAGAACTGGACACGGATGTTGAGTTTCTTTCGTCATCTTTGTCAGGAAGATAAGGATTGAAGCAATAGAAGTTAATAAACTCCACTAGAGGTTTTCCGCCTGTAACTGTGCATGTCACAGTGTCGTCTATCCGCAGAAAGTGGGGTCGTGTTACTTGTGGATGGATGACTGGTTTAGCTCTCGGTGGATCTGTGATAACAAAAAGTATCACCATTGTGTAGTATCCTAATGTATTGCAACGTATTGTGCATATCATTACTGTGCTTCCAGAAACCAGTTTGTCCATCGAGCAAAAACGACTCATGTTAAAAAAAAAACAAGTGTGTTGTGCTTAAAGATAAAGTGTTGCGTTAAACAAAGACACTGTTGCAACGTTCAGCATTGTTGGCGCGTGAGGTAAATACTATAAGATGTTTGATGGCTCATTGACAGACCATGGCGTCCTCAGCTTCATCTGTATCGACCAAGGCCGAAGGCGATATACTCACCGAGGACCAACAACAAATACTTGTCTGACAACAAGCCACCAAACATCGTTTTTGGCACTATTTTGGATGAGCAAAAGTATGCAGAATAACAGACGGGATCCCTATTATGACCGTAAATTGTAGAATGCAATTCCGGTCCTCAAAGCACATCACAGTAGTTTGAGATAACACATCATATTTGTCTGCGATGTCAACGGTAACATCTTCGTCGCTTTTCTTCCAGTCGAAAAATGTACAGATCTGCCATCATATTTGTGAGTTCCGTAAGTTTTAGGCATATTCCTTTTCTTTCATGTGTTTAATGACCTTTCGTTGTGCATGTTGCGATTGACTAGCCTCGGTAATTATCAACATTGATCGGGTCTTTGAGAGCGAAAGCTTACATATGTATACGTTGTCCACGGAAACACGAATCCAAAGCCGCGATGGTTCCACACATCAAACAGTCAGCCTGATTAGGTTTTACTTTGACAATCCACGTTTTGCTTGAAAACACAACCCCATTCACAACCTCGATTTGTTATATGGGGAACAGTGTCATTTGTTCCCCAGCTGTTTATGAATGAAAACTCGTACACATGATGACTATATACGACGTTTGGTGGCTTGTTGGCGTACCATATTTTGTGTTGGTCCGAGGGGACCATTATCGTCTTGTGTTTCATCTTTATCGACCACGGCCGAGGTTGATAAAGAGGAAAACCGAAGGCGATATGCTCCCCGAGGACCAACACAAGCTGGTCTAACAACAAGCCACCTTAAACGCACAATAATACACGGGATCCCTATTCTAAACCTACATTTTAGAATGCAATTCAGGGCCCCGAATAAATGCGTCATAAATGGGGGATAACACGTCATAGTCTGAACATGTACAGAGCTGCGCTCGTATTTGCGAGTTCCGTAAGTTTTTGGTATAATTCCTTTTCTTGTAAGTGTTTTCTGAATTTTGCAATAACAGAGATGAGTTGCAAATTGACCATGAGTCGCCGCATTAATTATCAACATTGATTGGGTCTTTGAGAGTAAATGCTTACAAGCGTTGTCCTCGGAAACACGAATCCAAAGCCGCGATAATTCCACACATCAAATAATCATGCAGCCTCATTGGCTTTTACTTGACTATCCACGTTTCACAGAAACTCGACACTGCAATGATAAACCAATTCGTAGATATATGTGCACATTCATCCACAATAAACAAACACAATTGGTAGCATAAACAACATGCTTTTTTAATTGTACAAACTTGTCACGGAACGCAACATTTGATTCGCGTGTGTGTGTGTAAGTGCGTGTGTGTGTGTGTGTGTGTGTGTGTGTGTGTGTGTGTGTGTACCCCCGTTTCCACAGGTTTGGTTGCCTAAATCACCATAAGGCAACCATCCACACGTGGATGGCAACCTAAACTCTGGATGGCAACCTAATTGTGTGGATGGTCGCTTCATTTAACACCGTTAAATTGACTTTTTTGACGGAAAGAATGTCATAACAATGTTCAAAATGACATTCTTTCCGTCCTCTATAGGCGACGAAATAGGTCAAATTTTGTGCATTTTTTAGTGCAAAATTTGTCGATGCCGGAGCGAGTACTGCACCCAGTGCTGTTGTAGTGCAAGTGCACTAGAAAGGCACTACACCCAGTGCCGCCTCTTAGGTAACCATCCACACTTTAGGTATGTGTGTGTGTGTGTGCGTGCGTGTGTGTGTGCGTGCGTGCGTGTGTGTGTGTGTGTCTATGTGTGTGTGTGTGTGTGTGTATGTGTTTGTGTGAGCCCCGTTAAGCTGCCTTTTGCAAGTTTACACACCCTCATAAGGATGCCGGGTCGGTATATCCTGCCGGCAGCATAGTAAAATATTGTCAAAAGCCGTATAAAACGGTCAATAAATACCCCTAAATTAAGTTTCGTTTCGTTTTACGTCAGGCAGGAAAATGGAGGTAAAATGTCACGGATGCATGTTTTTTACACACCTCTTGCGTAACACGTGACCGCGCTTACGCGGTAAAATTCCTCACACAAGGTCACACAAGTTCGGCGCGCCATAAGTTCAGTTGACACTGAAAATGGACGCCGTAGTTTGGAGAGAGCAGCGGCAAGAGCAGCGATGTGACCGAAAGAGGCCGGTATATTTAATTTGGATGATTTATGTTTATAATATACGAAAGTGTGTGTGTGTGTGTGTGTGTGTTTGTAGGAGCACCGTTTGTGTGCGTGTGTGTGTGCGTGCGTGCTACACAGTTTTGATCGCGTGGTTGCTTTTTTGTTGGCTGTTTTTTTCTCTCGTTTTCTTGATAATGTTAGCATACATACAAGAAAGCTTGAGTTGCACTGTTTTGGAAGCCGTTCTCTTCAAGGTCACAGACGTTGCCGTGCAGGTCACATCCTTCTGATCATCAACTGTAGGGTCAGGTGTAAAGGTACATTTGTTCTCAGGTAATTTGTTGTCACAGGTAACACCACTCCATGTATAGTAAGGGGTGGGGTAGACATCAGCGGCGTTGCATGTCATGATCAGCGTTTGCGATCCGTTGGTGTAAAAGCGTGGTGGACCAACACTCATACGTGTTGTGTATGGGCCATCTGATAAAACACAAAAAGCGATCCGGTCAGGTAATTTTTCTGTCCAGACTAAGAAAACTGACATGTAGACAAATACACAGATTAAGATAAATACATGCAACGTTATACACAAGCTACATAAATGTGCGTACACACGTTAACAATGATGATTTTTGCTTATTTGCTAATTATCTTGTGTGTGCTAATTATGACGCTGTTTGCAGGGGAAGGTGCAGCACTCATACTGCAATATTTGAAGACGAACGTTAGTCGCCTTGGAGCATGTGGTAGAGCAACCCTAAGAATCATGTGGTGATAACAGAAAACTGTCAAATAGATAGTTACCCTTAATTGGTCGTCAAATTATTAAAGATCATAATAAGTTTATAGCATAATGGATGTACATTAAACACTAGATTTGAAGAGCAATATACAAGATGATAAATAACATTGAAACCCAGACCACGCCCAATAGTATCATTCCTGTTTTAGGCAATTGAATTATTTTCAAAGCGTGAAGTATTTAGAGTTACAGATACTTGCGTGCAACACGGAGAGTGTAGACTGCTTGCGCTAATCGGACATGTAGACCTGTAATGCTACGAATAAAATTTAAGAAATAGATCCAAAATGAGTTCATCTTATTCTTTATCATTTCCTGATTCCAAAAAAAATATATATGTTTATATAATATGTTGTATTCAAAACATGCTCAGAAAGTTAACAAGAATACATAAAAGCACGCTTTCATGCTTAGCACAATAGTCTACCGCGCTAATCTGGCTTGTTAATTTCACTGCGTTTTGCACGTGAGAAGTGAGCGATTTCCTTCTCGAGAGGATTGACGAAGCTGTATTGTCTTGGTGAACAAATGCAGTGCGTTCAAGTTGTTTTCCGTGAGTTCGACAGCTTGACTAAATGTAGTAATTTCGCCTTTCGCGACTTGATTAATGCTTATACATGTACCAACAAAGACAGAAAAATACAATAAATTGTGTAGAACTCAAAATCAGAAAGACAAATGCGCTCAAAGTTTAAAACACTTGAAACCCTTACACAAACAAGCACAAACACGCGCAGATACGTGCGCGCAAATACAAACACACATACAACCTCACACACACACACACACACACACACACACACACACACACACACACACACACACACACACACACACACACATACACACACACACACATTCACACACACACACATACCTAAAGTGTGGATGGTTACCTAAGAGGCGGCACTGGGTGTAGTGCCTTTCTAGTGCACTTGCACTACAACAGCACTGGGTGCAGTACTCGCTCCGGCATCGACAAATTTTGCACTAAAAAATGCACAAAATTTGACCTATTTCGTCGCCTATAGAGGACGGAAAGAATGTCATTTTGAACATTGTTATGACATTCTTTCCGTCAAAAAAGTCAATTTAACGGTGTTAAATGAAGCGACCATCCACACAATTAGGTTGCCATCCAGAGTTTAGGTTGCCATCCACGTGTGGATGGTTGCCTTATGGTGATTTAGGCAACCAAACCTGTGGAAACGGGGGTACACACACACACACACACACACACACACACACACACACACACACACACACACACACACACGTGTACGCACGTACGTACGTTCCCAAGCCCGCTCACACGCACGCACGCAAGCAAACACATCACATCACTTCACATACCACATTTCTTCTCATCACTTCCATCACCGCAGTGGTTGGTTCCATCACAGCGGAAATACATTGATATACAGCGGTTGTTGTTGCACTTCCACTTGTAAGCCGGACATCGCCAATTCCCTTTTGATTGAAAGCATCCCGTATGAAGGTATAGTAATCAACGATTATGAACAACCATAGACCATTTATCCTGGACCGCCAACTAGCTCTCTCTCCGCTCTGTCTCTCTATTACGAGGTAGCGGCCTCACGCGTATAGGAATGAAGAGAGGTACAGAAAAGCGTGCTATCCTTCTCAGCGCAACTACTACCCCGCTCTTATTGGCCTTTAGAAATCAGGGGGATGTCATATCCGGTGTCGATTGTAAACATGGACGAAGTTGCCGAGGTAAGTTCTGAAAATGCTAAAATAAACTCAGCTAAAGTGCATATGGAACATGTTTTTCGATGAGTTTTGTTAAGTTTAGTTTGGAGTTTTGGAAAATCCAGTCCATTGTCACCTCCCATTGTCACAAATAACTGGAGCGTGCTTTCTTTTCACTGTCTTTCAAACCGGACGCTAAGCGCCCCTGTGAAAGTCGAGCGTCGTAACCTCGAAGGGTCACGTGACGAGTTGGCGGTCCAGGCTATTTGGTCTATGGAACAACCAAGAATAATTGAATATAATTGAGTATATATGTTGTACCCGCTGTCCATCTGAAAATCTAAGCAATATAAAATAACAAGCCAAACAAGTCGCGTGAGGCGAAATTACTACATTTAGTCAAGCTGTTGAAATCGCAGAATGAAACTGAACGCACGGCATTTTTTTTAACCGAGACAATACAACTTCGTCAATCCCCGCGGCAGTTTTTCCGTGCTTTTCTTTTTCTTTATTTCTTTATTTGGTGTTTAACGTCGTTTTCAACCACGAAGGTTATATCGCGACGGGGAAAGGGGGGAGATGGGATAGAGCCACCTGTTAATTGTTTCTTGTTCACAAAAGCACTAATCAAAAATTTGCTCCAGGGGCTTGCAACGTAGTACAATGTATTACCTTACTGGGAGAATGCAAGTTTCCAGTACAAAGGACTTAACATTTCTTACATACTGCTTGACTAAAATCTTTACAAAAAATGACTATATTCTATACAAGAAACACTTAACAAGGGTAAAAAGAGAAACAGAATCCGTTAGTCGCTTCTTACGACATGCTGGGGAGCATCGGGTAAATTCTTCCCCCTAACCCGCGGGGGGTGATTTTCCGTGCAACACGAAGTGTTTTTCCGTGCAACACGAAGTGAAATTGACGAGGCAGAATAGCGCAATAGCGTACTGCGGTAAGCAGGAAAGCGCGCTTTTCTGTATTATTTTACATTTTTGAGCTTGTTTTGAATAAAACATATTATATCTACCGTACTTTCGGGACTATAAGGCGCTTCGTTATATAGGGCGCAACCCCCACTTTTGAGGTAAACTTGAGAAAAACATCACATTAGGCGCTTCCGGTCTATAAGCCGCATATCAAAGGAAGAATACAGAGTGGAATAATGTGTGCTCTGTGTGTTTCGGGAGATCAAAGGCAGGTCCATTGTGATAGCTGGGTGGCCTTGTTTATAGACATTGACCTTCTTCCCAGGGGTCAAGGACCCAGTTTTAGCTATGAGAGGTGGTTCCCCTGTCATATCTGAGAGAGGAAACACTTCCTGCACCGGGTTCAGTGACCGAGTTTAACCGAGTTTAACCTATTGGGCGGTCTCTTTGATGTCTTGAGAGGAAACTTGGCCAGGGTAGTACTTAGTAGCTGAAACATGCATTATCACAAGTTGTTTGACTGGTACCTTGGCGGTCTCTTTAATGTCTGATATGAAACTTAGCCTGGGATTTCTATTTTAACAACACATAGGGCGCTTCCGTTCAATAAGCCACAGGGGTCAAGATTGAGAAAAAAAGTTGCGCCTTATAGTCCGTAAAATACGGTATATGTTTTTTGTAATCAGGAAATGATCAAAAATAAGATGAAACCATTTTTGGATCGATTTCTTACATTTTAATCGTAGCACTATTGAACCTATTTTCGTTAATTCTGATCACAGTTTAGGAGTAAACGTATTATATATATATTTTTAGATTCAGAAGTTGATGAAGAATACGATGCAATCAATTTTGAATCTGTTTGCGACAATGTTTTTTCGGTGTCTCTTTGTCAAGTCTTAGGCTATTCTTGGTAGTCTAGTCTTCTGAAAGTTGTAAGAGTTAAGCAAAATAACACGTTGGCGCTTTCATAAAAACGGGAACACACTCAACTAGATTTTCTCTTTCCCAAGCCGATGAAAAGAAGATAATAAGATCAAAATGCTGTTTCAAAATAGAGAGAAGGAAATTCTGCGATTGAGAAGCTTATTTGCTTGCTAGTGAGGAAACACATAACGTATTCCCTGCCTGGTGCTACTTAATCAGCTTTTACATCCGGAAGATTTGACTGTGCAAACTGAGCAGCGAATTTTAGTTGCATCGGATATCAAATTCATTTCACCAGCTTATATTACCCCCCCCCCCCCCCCCCACACCAACAAAAGTGAATAATTTGGTCGGAATGTTGTCCTTTGTCTTGCTGATTTGACTCAGATCTATGGTAAAGGAAGGGTAATGTTTGTACCAACTAAGAAAGGATTCGATTATTTCTATATGTCACTTGTAATAAGAAGGCGAAATGTGTCAACTGGTTGTAAAGCTGCACATCTTATTTATAACCTGTGCTGTGTTGATTTTAAATCAGTAGTACATTGTTTTAGGACATAAAAAGTGAATGCTCTCTAATTGCTTTCTTCAACGTATTTCCAAAGAGTATATTATACTCTTTGGAATACGTTGAAGAAAGCAATTAGAGAGCATTCACTTTTTCTATGAATAACGACATAAATATGGTCGCAAAAATGGTCTCTTTTTACATTAAAAAGTGCGACTCGATTGTTTGCGAAAGCATTGGGCATTGACTGTGCAAATATATCCTTTTAATTTATGATGACGTACAAAACAAGTTTAACAGAAATGTCTATGGTTTGGCTGTCTGTGCCTGGGTGTCGGCTGCACATGATTTCTCACAAGCATTGCATGACTCCTAGCATAGCTTATGGCTATATGTTATCTATATTGTGTGTTTGGATCCCATGTAACATTAAACATGTGTGATATTACACACCTTTCAGATCACCCTTCGTATCCAAAAAGCATCAACTTATGTGTTCTTTAGCATGGCACCGTGGCTTACGTCTATACCTTTCCCATAAACTATAAAAACAACCTATTTAGACACTTTTAATTTTCACGATGCATGTCACTCTTTTGGTACACAGTTTTATAGAATGACCCATACACGTGAAGAAACACACCAACACGAACACACCAGCAAGCAACAGAAAACACTCACGAGAGATACGTACCACAGTTTTCTTCATCACTGTTATCTCCACAGTCGTCTTTTCCATCGCATCTAGATGACATCCAGATACAGTGGTGGTTGCTACACTTCCATCTGTACTCTGTACACCCCCATGTCTCTGCAGGGCAAAAACAATTTCTAAAAATGATGAAACATCCATTTCTGCTTCTTCTTATTATTATTATTATTTTGTTTTTCTCTTCCTGTTCTACTTGTTCTTCTTTTTCCGCTTCTGCTTCTTCTTCTTTTCCTCCCAAACTTTTAAGTTGCCACTATCATTATTCCCTAAAGCAGTACGAACCGCACGCAGAACAAGCAACATCAATAACTTGTAAAACGTTGACAAATAAGTAATTAAGGAAAAGTAATACAACAAAAAGTACACACACAAGTTCGTTACTAAATTCGAAAATGAACGCGAAAAGAGATACGGCATGACAACAGGAACAAGCACGCGAACAGACCTGTGTCCCCCTGTAAACCATTGTATAAATCTCAACGGATCCGTCCAGGCTTTTCCCGGGACAAGTAGCAATCTTTACATTGGACATATACCTTTTTTCCCCATTTTGTT
>NC_090252.1:61061118-61105019 GCF_037325665.1 Littorina saxatilis
TGACCCACATCGTTTACACGGGAAGGATTTTGCCTTGAAGTACATAAACACATAACAACATGAACACTTAAAATGTGTAGTAGAGCAACATATGTTGAACAACATGCACAAACTATCTTCAAATTTAGAGCTTCTGATTGAGTGCACAAGGGCTCAAACCAGATGTTTGTGGAACAGTCATTACAAAGTTTCAGAATCTACATACACCTTACACATAAGTATATGTTTATAAGTATAGTCAGCGTGGGGGCGGCGATGGGAGGATGGGGGGGGGGGGGGGTGAGTCCGAGGGGTATACGTACAGAAATATCAACATGTAAGCATCAGTACATTTTTACCAGCTCAGGTTTTCAGTGCGAACATAAAAATGTACACATTTGTACAGAAAAAAATAGCAAATGTTTGCCATAACTGTATCAAGTACTTCACCCGAGTCATTGGCTGGCAGTCTACAATGATTCAAAAATGATCTTAAAAGACATGAAGAAAGCTAAAAACAAATGTCAGGTATCATAAACAAAATCTAAATGAAATTATCACCCGCACAACAAACAGCCACATGACACAAGATCACTATGATCTCTTGTTGATACAATTAAGAATTCGTTAAATATCGGCCAGCTATATACACATCTAGGTGCACCCAAACAGAGTGGAATGACACTCTGTCAACATAGTTTAAGTCTCGTGTAAGTCATGCTTAGATATTCAAAATTAAACACGACCAACAACAGCAATATAAATAAACACACTCGGAAATTAAACAACACATACATATTATGTGTACAGGCAAGAAGCCATAATGACCCACTCTGCTTACACAAGGAAGGCAAAAACAATTGTATTCATCAAGACATTGCGTGACTCACGTTAAAAAAACAAAAAAAACAGTGAACATGACAGTACATAATCTGAAACTTCCCTTTGTTTCTAATTCTCAGACATTGAAGTACAGAACACATACACGTATTGATTACATTCAAACCAAAGAATACCAAAAGCTCCAAACTTAAAGAAATAAACAAATACAAAAAACTGTTGCAGACAACCTGCACATCTTTAGCTCTCAGTCCAGCTTGGTACAACGTCAGAAAGCTGCTTATGCTTCTACAAAACCTCCATCGCTGACTAAAACACAAACATCAGATAAGGTAATAATCTTAACCTCGTTGTTAAAACAAGCGAACAAGCGAACACAAAAAGCACACACATACAGCTATAATAAAGTTACCAAAATCAGGTATTGAAATACGGCGTATATTATAAGATGTTTGATGGGTTGTTGACAGACCAGCTTTTTTGTCGGTCCGAGGGGGAGCATATCGTCTTTTGTTTCATATTTATTGACCAAGGCCGAAGGCCGCGGTCAATAAATATGAAACACAAGTCGATATGCCCCCCGAGGACCGACAAAAAAGCTGGTCTGGCAACAAACCATCAAACATCGGTTTTGTCATCATTTTGGTGGTTCAACATTAAGTGAAAAATCAACACAGGGAGCCATGCTTTGAAACGCGAGTTCTGTTATTATAATGCATGTTCGGGGCCCCAGCACGTTGTTCAAAGCTGGCGTGCGAAAGCAACTTACTGTGTGTGATTTGAGTTTATAATGTTGAGACAAGTATGTCAGGTTTGAGGATGCGAAGTTCTGTAGGTTCCGACTACAGAGTGGTGTGTGAAACCAACAGTAAGCGCCTTTGAGACGATAGTGCCCACATGTTGCATTCGAGCGATGGGATTGTCGTATTTCAAACGAGGTGATTTGCTTGCACAGTCAGCGTTGACCATCTCACAACAGATCTGTTATGTGGATTATCGTGCGACGTTCGAGTCGGGGGCAAGGAATCGCAGGAAGCAAAGATGAGTCTTTTTCCATTGTCACCTTTCTTTCCGGTTGTTGGTGCATATAATATTGTGCGGACAAAATGATGCGACGGCGAGTGTTTTTTGCCTCCAAGATTTTGTGGTGTGGGTATTGTTTTGCTCGTTTCATACCCACACCAAAACCTGAAACACACCCTACCCCACCCTCCCCCTCCCTCACAATCAGTCCATGAACACAAACACTGACACACACAAATTAATGATCAAGTTACCCCCCCCCAACCCTTCACTTGCACACCTGCAACGCAGACGATCATATTATTGATTAAATATTCATATAGGTCAGTGTTGGGTTTTTTGTTCTTGTTTGTGTTATTGCAGAATCGGTTTTCTCTTATTGCTACACGTGTCTCTTCATTACATTTCACCATCGCCCTACCACCCTGCCCCTCTCGGTATTCCACCCCTCGGTTTTCAGTGGTAAATATTAGTAATCGAATATTGAAGCTACGTTGAGTCAAAGGTCACAGAAGATTTGCATCGTGCAGCACTGCACGAATTGGGTCAAAGGACACAAACGATTTGCGTCGTGCCGCGAAGGAAAGATAATCGCGATCTTGTTTCTCATTGCCTCTCTGTTTTTCATTAGACTTGTCATTCTGCTTGCTCGGCTTTGTCAGATGTCTTCATTTCTTGTTGCTATGTTCTTTGCTTTTTTATTATTATTTTTTTTATTTGCGCTTAGTTTATCGATACAACGTCTTGTGCACGGGTCAAAATGTGTGTGTCAGGGGTCAATTGGTTTGACTTAAACTTGACGTTCGTGTTTCTCCAAACAGAGATACACGCACTCCATGACTTTGTGAGAAGATAAAACATATCGATAGGTTTCATTTGTTTGCGATAAAGCATAAATGTATGACCTTTGATGAGGTAGTTTTGTTTTTTGTTTACATTTGCCAGTTTGCCAGTTCGTATTTGGAACTTGGCGAAGCAGTGTCGTCTGTCTAGGTCTGGGGAAACGCCAATGAAAAGAGCCGAAGAATCCTCGAGCGTTTCTATTGGGTTTGCTTTTGATTATCCATGTAATAGGGCTTCCTGCAACTATGGTAACCGGGGATTTATTCCCCGGGGAACATGAGATTTATTTCCCAGGTGCTTGTGAATGAAAACTCGTGAAAATGATGACAAAATTAAATATAGATATATACATGTAGTAATGCAGTTATCGGCAATAAAGTATGCATGTATTAGCAAGGAAGTTGTATTTAAGTACATTGAATATAATTATGCACAAGCAAAAACTGATTCTAAGTATATCTTTACATATCTACAAACAATAACGTGTTGTTATTTCTGAACACTTTTTTGTCTCTCTCTCTCTCTCTCTCTCTCTCTCTCTCTCTCTCTCTCTCTCTCTCTCTCTCTCTCTCTCTCTCTCTCTCTCTCTCTCTCTCTCTCTCTCTCTCGCTCTCTCTCTCTCTCTCTCTCTCTCTCTCTCTCTCAAACTCTCCCTCCCCCTATCTCACTCCCCTACTTTGTGTCTTCTATGCATTAAGCTGATAACGTAAGTTTCAAACAAACAATATATATAGCACGATCATTTACCGTACATTCGCGAGCTATAAAGGTCAGACAGACCGGGCTTATAAATGTTTCCTCGTTTTCCTTTCAGAACTATACTTGTTGTGATGATCGATTGCGTCAATGAGTCGCATGTGCAAGCGTATATTAAAGTTTTCTGATGACACAACTATTGAGGGACTAATTCGCAACTCTGACGAGTCTGCTTATAGAGAAGAGATTAGGGCTATGGTCGACTGGTGCGATGCTCACAACCTACAACTTAATGTTCAAAAGACTAAAGAAATGATTGTAGATTTCAGGAAAAAAAAAGACCCCTCTGACTCCTCTATCAATCAAAAATCAAAATGTCGACACTGTCGAACACTTCAAATTTCTGGGCACCAATCTTTCTAATACCCTCACGTGGGAGCTAAACTCAAAACAAATAATCAAAAAGGCCCAGCAGCGCATTTACTTTCTACGCCAGTTAAAAAAATTCGGCTTGAAGCAAGAAATCTTAATCCAGTTCTATAGGGCCACGATTGAAAGTATCCTGTCTTTTTCCATCACTGTCTGGTTCAGTAGGGCTACTGAGGCAGAGCAGATCAACCTAAGCAGAGTTGTACGAACAGCTTCCAAGATTGTGGGTTGTGAGCTTCCCTCCATTGCCTCCATATACACATCCCGAAGCGCTCATAAGGTCAAAAAGATTCTGGCAGACAACTTGCACCCTGCTTACAAGTTGTTCCGGCCCCTACCCTCGGGCAGGCGTTTTCGCTCGATCAGGACACGCACCACGCGTTTCAGAGACAGTTTCTATCCAAGTGCAGTGCGTGGCCTGGCTCCTTAAGTCCTTTAACTGCTGTTCTTAGTAAAAATTGAGCTTTTACTCAAGGTTTATGTCCTGGTATTTTGTTGGGAGACACAGCCGTCAAGCCTTTAAATACCATATTTCTTAAAGTTCACCTACCCAGCGTAGTATTGTAATAAATGTTTTGGTTTTAAAATTATTAAGGACTTGTGATTTTAGTTATGGTCGTCATAACTGATGTCTGATACATAATTATATAATTCTTACTGATACTCCTATACTGTTTATTTTACGCATATGTATAATTGATGGTTAAATACGTTTTGTTAAGGAGGAGCATGCTTGTGCGTGTGTGCTGTTGTGGGTTTTGTGTGGGGAATGTATGCGGGCGTGCGTGAGAGTGTGTGTGACTGAGATTGCAAGCGATGTTTGGAAGGGTGTGTATGGATTGATTGATTGTACTCTGGCCAAAACATGTCCCTAGTGTACTGCACATGGTTGAAATAAAGTCTTATGTCTTATGTCTTAACTGTGCAGATATCTTCAGTTTGTATGAAAGTGTTGGTTGAACAATGTAAGTGTAAATAGGTAAAACACGAATATGTCAGGGAAACATATTCATTGTCGATACAGGTACTAACTGGCCAGTCGCGGTAACTGTGCCAGCAATGGGATAGTAGGAACTGTTCCCTGAATGATCGCTCCCTGCTCCCGGCCGATACGTACAGTTTAAAGCATTCAGTGCAAATATATAAAGGAGCCGTTGCGAAGCCTTATGCCTAGGGAATAATATTAATGCTTATTTCACAACAAAAACATTATATTTTGAGATGAATCAGTCAGATAAATAGGTCAACTGGTTGCTATGTCCAAAAAAGCATATGTGTTTATAATTCACAAAGCAGAATTGTGCAACAAAAACGCAGAAACAAACTTCCAAAACAAATCAATTTTAATGGATTTTGGACGGTAAGTGTTTTGTTGTGCATTAGCACATGGCACATGCACATGGACTGTCGGATGTTAAAGTTAGCCGAATAAAAGTGAAACCTTTGGTGGTTAGCCAAATATTCTTCTTTGAAATTGTGATTGACTAAACCTACTTGAAAGAAGAGGAATACTCTTCAAGAATGGTTTTTGAATTAGAAGATTTTGTTTTCCCCATTTTCAGACATTTATTCAGTAAGCTCTTAAAAACACACACACATACGTTGAGGCATGTATAAGCTGAGCGTAATCCCAAACAAGATGATGGAATTAATCATCCTAATCATTTAGGGCGTTTGTCTGAAACGAGATGAAGGCAGTCATCGTTGGAGCGTGATCGTTGGGGGCGGTTGTCCGAAACCGGATGCAGGTAGTCATCGTTAGAGAGTGATCGTTGGGGGCGGTTGTCCGAAACGGGATGCATGTAGTCATCGTTAGAGAGTGATCGTTGGGGGTGGTTGTCCGAAACGGGATGCAGGTAGTCATCGTTAGAGAGTGATCGTTGGGGGCGTTTGTCCGAAACGGGATGCAGGTAGTCATCGTTAGAGAGTGATCGTTGGGGGTGGTTGTCCGAAACGGGATGCAGGTAGTCATCGTTAGAGCGTGATGGTTGGGGGCGGTTGTCCGAAACGGGATGCGGGTAGTCATCGTTAGAGCGTGATGGTTGGGGGCGGTTGTCCGAAACGGGATGCAGGTAGTCATCGTTAGAGCGTGATGGTTGGGGGCGGTTGTCCGAAACGGGATGCAGGTAGTCATCGTTAGAGTGTGATGGTTGGGGGCGGTTGTCCGAAACGGGATGCCGGTATTCATCGTTAGAGCGTGATTGTTTGGGGTGGTTCTCAGAAACGGGATGCAGACAGTCATCTTGAGAGCGTGATTGTTTGGGGTGGTTCTCAGAAACGGGATGCAGACAGTCATCTTGAGAGCGTGATTGTTTGGGGCGGTTGTCAGAATCGGGATGCAGGTCGTCATCTTTGGAGCAGGTAATGTGAGGCTGTTTGTCAGACACGGGATGTAGATAGCAGTCGTCCTTGGACGAAGAACCAACTGGATCACATGAAGCAGATTGTTGATGTGCGTTAGGCAGTGAATGTTTCGGGTATGAGTACCTGTGGAGTTCAATGCTACCCGATCGTTGCATTGGTGTATAGTCATTTTCATAGCTATTCCGTGTGCGAAGTGGAGTCATATCGGTCTCTTCTTGTTGGTGTTGGTCAGACTGCTGGCCAGAAGATGTGGACACATCATCGTCTGCTGGAGACATCGGGCTGTCGTGCTGGGGGCCTGGTGTGGCAGGTTGTTGATTGTGCTGGACAATGATGGAAATCGACACTCCGGCATCAGGAAACACAGGTCGTGCAGATCTGTCTTCTGGTTCGTTGGAATGATGCTGGGCGATGGGATTCCGGCACGGCTCAGGATCAGGTAATGACCTGTCTTGCAAAGGTTCTGGCGAAGTGGGCTGTTCTTCTCGTTCAGACAGAGAACGGTGCACAGGCATTCCAGTATCGGATACCTGCGGAAGAGCCCGGTCTTGCAGAGATTGTGGCAGAGAGCTTTCAGGCTGTTGGGTTGTGGGTGGAATGAGTTCTCGGACCTCAGATCTCTCAGCAAAGGATGTTTCTTGTGGGCAATCTGCCAGAGGGGGCCGCTGTAATCGTTGAGTAATGACAAGTTCGTCGATTTCTTCGTACAGACCCGATGTACGGTTTCCTGTTGATATATTATTATCAAATGTTGAATTACAATTAGCAGTCCCAGATAGATCGATGGATGGATGGATGGATGGATGACGGACAGACATTGAGAGAGAGAGAGAGAGAGAGAGAGAGAGAGAGAGAGAGAGAGAGAGAGGGAGAGAGAGAGAGAGAGAGATATATACAGAGAGAGAGAGAGAGAGATATATACAGAGAGAGAGAGAGAGACAGAGAGAGCCAGAGAGAGAGAAAGAGAGAGAGAGAGAGAGAGAGAGAGAAAGAGAGATCGTATATATATATAGAGAGAGATATAGAGAGAGATATAGATATATATATATATATATATATATATATATATATATATAGAAAGACGTCAAGAGCGAGAATGCATAGAAATTACGTCATGAGCAAGGGAGATCATCCTTTACTCTGTGTGTGTCTCCACCGCCTACATTCCAACAAGGAATTTTGAAAGCAGGGAGCACACTAGAGGTAATGGAAGAGGTGGGGGGAGGGGGTAAGAATTAGATCTAGAAAGAACTCTTCACAGACAGCCTACTGGAGAATCAAACCCTTTCGGAGCCGATTGCAACACTGAACAAGAATAACCCGAGGAGAGTTCTACAACCTCAAAGGATTGAGAAGTCACCGAAGTGCATTTAAGGGCATTCTCATGGAGTGCTGAACCTGAAAAGGTCCGTTTTTGTTTAGCCAAGACTGCTACCGGTTTCGAGCTGAGAAACTCTCATCAGGCAGTCTCTTGGCATAAAACAGAGAAGAACTCTCAAACTTCTATGCAAAAGAGAAAACCACATGTCTGCGGTAGACCCTCTGCATAGACGAGAATCTTTCTTTGATTCCCCTGCAACTGTCAGCGAAGAGTATGAAAAAGAAATTTTGAAGTATCAGCAGCTGCTCTTGGTTGTTGAAGCAACAAAATAGAAATGTATAATGAGAGCGCTGCTAAAAATGCCAAAATGTGCACTCGATCGCTTGTACTTTTAAAGAAAAGTGAAATATAGAAAGACGTCAAGAGCGAGAGTGCATAGAAATTACGTCATGAGCAAGGGAGATCATCCTTTACTCTGTGTGTGTCTCCACCGCCTACATTCCAACAAGGAATTTTGAAAGCAGGGAGCACACTAGAGGTAATGGAAGAGGTGGGGGGAGGGGGTAAGAATTAGATCTAGAAAGAACTCTTCACAGACAGCCTACTGGAGAATCAAACCCTTTCGGATACATACATACATACATATATGGATATATAAATAGATACATAGAAATATAGATATATAGATACATTGGTAAATAGATCGATAAATAGATAGGTCGATAGATCGATCAATTGATCGATTAACTGATTTGTTGATTAATGTTGCAGCCATGGTTGTTTGCTTAGCATTGATCACGTTGTGGCTACTTGGTTGGTTGCACGGATGACAGTTTGATTTGTTGTCCAAAGACATACATTCTTCACACTGGACCCACTCGCCATTCTTGTCACCAGTATGCATTCTGTCAAAGGACAAGCAGCTTGTCCAATAATTATTGAGAATTAGTATTTCGATTCTGGAAAATGGAAAAGTGACAGCGCAGGGATGATAAAGGTATCTAATGAAAGAAGAGTAATTTCTCTACTCCCACAATTGAATGATAATAATACTGTATCTCGTTTTCCCTATTTTCAGTTTGACGTTAACCACACGCGACATGCATCGTGGCTCAAAAAACGTGGGCGAAATATTATAGTATCCCACCACCTAAAGTAAAGACACCTTTGCGGTGTATTGTTTTTATTGATCATTGTGTTTTGTTTGTTCAAGTGGTCGGGCAAAACCAAACAAATTGTAGGGCATGTTGGTCCTGCCATTACATTAAAACCTTTACAGCGTGGAATGTTCTGATTGTGATGCAGGGAATCCGGGTTAGTTGCGTACATAATTTATACCATGAGAAAGGCAGGTGTGGCAGGACTTGACAATACAGTCTTATGCTCACATTATGATGGGGCCACATGATGCAATGTGCTTAACGGTGACACCCCTACTGTAGAAAGATATATCGAGCTTGCTTATACATATTAACTGACAGGCTTGGCAGTATATTTGGTGGAAATGCTGATAATGGTACAGACAATCCACTGAAACTTGTAAACCCATAATTTTGCACACTTACTGATACGAGCAAAACAACATTGCATGTGAATGTAATATCACTTAATTTCATGAAAGCTGCTTTTTCTTCCACTTTCACCTGTTTATTTCAATTGAGATCATCATCTTGCATATGCTGGCACCTTGCTAAATATACTCAATCCACTGATAATCGTCTCAATGTTCTGCTTTTGTTCAGGGCGCAACGCCTAATCGAGTCACCCATGATAATTTTGTGTTCCAAATATGAGTCACCTCTCTCCATGTGTGTGTCATGCGCGTGTATTATCAGACAATCTGTACAAACAGTAGGTTTCCTTGCAGAGAAGTATGCCTGAAGCTTTCATTACGACCTTTTATTGTATGGTGTGCTTCAATCATTTGCAGTGGCTTGAAATTACAAATCTGTTTCAGTGTACCCTTATTTTGCAACCAAGATCCATAATTGTCGCCTGGCACAGCCACAAGGAAATAATTAAAACAAATGAACATGTTCTTCGGATACGGCACTTGACAACCTATTCATTAGTATAGAATGCGTTGTGACTATGTGTGGTAGGAACATAAATTTGCAGAGGCAAAATTCTCAATAATGGTTGGACATAGTGCATGTTTTATCGAACATGTGTAGAAAGAAAGTGAGGATCAACTTACGACGCGTTTTGTATGTTACAACAGCACCAATGACGACGATGAACAGAAAAAGAACGGCTCCCAATGCTCCATAAATTGGTGTCCATAAACCGTCAGCTTCTTCATCTGAAACATCTTCACAAGCATATTGCCGCATGCGCAGTTAAACATGTGGACAAGGAAACATTTTGATGAAATGATATATAGACAGCATAATACAGCGTGTGGTTGCTTTGTCTGCTTTTTTCTTGTCGACAACAAATATGAAACACCATTTCCGTTTTGTTTATCAGTTATAGTACCGTAAAGTACCTTGTAAGCGCCCAGTATCGAGTAAGCGCCCACCCCCTACTTTGGGTCGGAATTGGTGCACAGGGGGGATGGGCGCTTACAAGGTACTTTACGGTACCTTTGTGATACGAACTGTATCCCGGTGTAATTTAACCCACGCAGCTGCGAACAGTTACCGGAAACGTATGCGTGCTTAGTCATTAATTAACAAGCAACACAAACATCATTTCCAATTCAGTTGTCCTTTTTATTTACTTAACTGCCAAATTTGCTAAATGCTTGTGACAAACGATTATGTCTTTGTGTTTCCTTATTTTTGTTAAAAAAATAATTTTCTTGATTTTTTTTTCTCCTAAATCTGCTCTTTGTGAAATCACCTTGACAACGATACTTGCTCATGCACATTTAAAGACACACACTTTCTCAGCTCAGCTCACGGTCTCAGATCTGGCCAGGTTTTTAAATGAGATAACAGCATCCCTCCATTATCACTTGTCACTTGACGATATCATAGAAACCAACAACTACATATGCACCATATGTGTTAAGATAATAAACAGGGGCAATACACTGAAGACATTTCCAACGCATAGAATGCTTAACTTCAGAAATTAATAGCTCTATCGACACCATGAAATACGTGATACATCAAGTCGAGCAGATGATTTGTGTACAATGCCATCTTGCATAGTCTTGCCGGTCTATACCGCAAAACAGACTATACACAACAGTCGGCGTCCCCGTTAATAAAATATAGTTCAACATTTAGGTACAGTGGGGCTGCGGTTAGTTGGTATACTGATGTTTTTATTAAACACGATGTTTAAAAGCTTTGCTTTTTACATTTAGTCAAGTTTTGACTAATTGTTTTAACATAGAGGGGGAATCGATACGAGGGTCATAGTGTATGTGTGTCTGTGTGTGTGTGTGTGTGTGTGTGTGTGTGTGTGTGTCTGTGTGTGTGTGTGTGTGTGTGCCCCGTTAAGCTGCCTTTTGCAAGTTTACACACCCTCATTAGGATGCCGGGTCGGTATATCCTGCCGGCAGCATAGGGAAATATTGTCAAAAGCCGTATAAAACGGTCAATAAATACCCCCAAATTAAGTTTCGTTTCGTTTTACGTCAGGCAGGAAAATGGAGGTAAAATGTCACGGATGCATGTTTTTTACACACCTCTTGCGTAATAGGTGACCGCGCATACACGGTAAAATTCCTCACACAAGTTCACACACAAGTTCGGCGCGCCAAAACTTCAGTTGACACTGAAAATGGACACCGCAGGGAGAGAGCGGCGGCAAGAGCAGCGAAGCCGATGTGACCGAAAGAGGCCGGTATGTTTAATTTGGATGATTAATGTTTATAATATACGAAAGCATGATATAGTCTACATATATTTTGTTGACATATAATTTTGAAGTAGTTGTAAATTACGTTGGTTTGTAAAGAAGTCTTGTTTTTTTTATCATGACGTCACAGCGATGTTGTCGCGTAACCGGAAGTTTGTTGAAATCGTAAAACTTGACTCAACGAGCTGACGACGTCCATCGTCGAGTGAATGAGTTTATCAATCGAAAGACCCAGTTTTACTTAGTTTTACATTTGTTAAATTGAAATGAAAACTTTGAGGAACAAATTGAAAGAAGATGACTGATGGATAGCACACGGCGTGCAAAGGGCAAGTAACTGAGTCAAGCAAACCTGCAAAGATGGCCGCAAGGGAGATCGCCTGAAATCGTTCAAGGCTGTCAAACTCTGATTGTTTTAGTGTCCTTCGCTTTGTCTGATCACCTCGAAACCAACTGAACTTGAAAGGATACAGGTTGGGCTTTCACCGCAACCCTAAAGTAATCGTCTGAGTGCTGTTGTTTGAAAAATAACCAGATCAAAATACGGTAGGTGCGTGGAAGTGAGAGAAAAAATTCGTGGGTGAATAATATTCCTCACACATACAGTCGGGACATAGGTTATTAGTGCTACATGAGTTATCATGCTAATGCACTTTTCGGGTTGCGATTTGTTCTGCCTAAGATTTTCATTGGTGACGAAATTTAATTCAGAAGTGGTTAGAGTTAGACTAGATCTGTTGTAAAAATCCAGGACGTTATCAACTGATCATGGTTTCGACTTCTATTCAGCGAAAATGGCGCATTTCTACAAAGGCACCTTTTCAGAATCTTTGACAGCTTCACTTACGCTGCAGACACACATTTGAAAACCATACATGTTGTCGTCTGCTACTTCATAATCTGTCTCATTGGGGAAGTGCCTCATTTTGATTGAAAACTAGGGCATTGTCTTTAGCAATATCGCAAAGCCAGCAATACGGCTGATATCGGTTGTGTGTGTGTGTGTGGGGGGGGGGGGGGGGGGGGGGGGGGCAACGTGCATGCTAAAGTAACTGCATGAATGAAAACATTTGCGGATTCACCATTTTGGAATAGGTTTTTCCTTTGCGGCGATTGAAAAGTGATAACTTCTACACTTTCGATGTGGTAACTTTGTGATTACTTACAGGTGTGATTTAATAATCTTTTTAACTTTAAGTGATAGCACGATAATTACATACATCTAAGGGAAGTCAGCAATTGTGCGTTGAAACTGATTGATTTCACTTCTCAACATAAAAGTTGGTGTGCATGTTCCTCATTGTTTTATGTAGATCTTTATGTAACATGCTCTTGTTAACCTTCACTGTAGTTTTTGAAGGATTAGATGAATACCGTTAAAAAGTAACTGAAAATATTATTGGGTAAAACTAACTGTCTACTTGACTTCTGATCGTCCCTACGTTTAGGTTCGAACCAAGAAGTTCCCTCAAAAATACCTGGAGAAAAAAATCAGAATGATAAAACAAGTGAAAACAAAATTGTTCTGGAAGTACAGCAGGAGTGATGCCCGCCAAATTGTTTAATTCACAAAAACAAATTCCTTATATGAAATGGAAAAAAATAGATAACCAAATACTGACTTGCAATTGTATAAATTATTTGTCTTTATCTTCGTTAACAGACACAGACACTATTTTTTGGCCAAATGTGTTTGATGTTTGAAACATCAAACAATGAAATACTCACTTTCTTTTTATCTTACAGTACTTACACCTTTTTTTTCAGATGACAAGAGGGCAAGTGATGGTGGAATTGTCCCGCAAGAAGATTAAAATTTCTCATGTGAGTAAATATATACTTTTTTTTAAAGAAAATGTTGCAGGGAAATGCAGGTTCTTAAGTATTACTTGTTATGTTGGTTTTCTTATTTAATATATATTTAAAATTCCTCTGGTAAAAAAAATTGTTCTTTAACTGATAATTTGGTTTACGTATACACACAGAAATGTCAAGTAACACCACGATAGTATACTTTGACATCTTGACCAAAAGAGTGGGTCTGAAACTTTAGGTAGACTGAAAAGAAATATAGTGGACGCCGCTTAAAGATACACAGTCGGTTAATTCTCTCTCACAGAATCTCTCGGTCTTTAAGGCTGTACATAACAGTCATGTTGTAATTAAGCCAAACTGTAAATTACAGCCAGAATTATGGCCGCATTGATGAGCTATTAATTTATGAATACAGTGGTACTCCCGACGAACGACCCCCCCATCAGAGACCCTCTCCCTTCTCAGACCTCATTCTTGCTGACGGATTAGTTTTGCTATATAAATCACCCCCATGGCCGACTCCCCCCAGAACCCGATTTGCGACCGACTAGTTGTTACAATTTGCGACCTTGTAACGACATTTTCAAATCAAAACCTAACAAAAAATCGTAACGTTTTGCTTGAATCACTGAAAAAAGATCGCAAAAATCACTCGGCCGGAAATATAACAGACGACGCGTTTAGGTCTCGATTGCGCATGTCCGGCGTTCACAATTTTACGATCCCAACATGCCCTTTTCTTTCTTCTTCTTCTTCTTCTTCCATATTGTGACCACGGTCATTTAGGCTGACCATTATGTCACATTGTGGAGGGTTGCAGATTCCAAAGAGTGAAGAAAAAAAAAAAAAAAACCTAGCTAGAATCTACTGGGGGCTGGGGAGTTCCTGCACATTGCAGGAACTCGACTCCTGCGCAATGCAGGAGTCTGGGGCCTGGGGGTGTGAGAGGAGGAGGGATGAAGGGGTCTCGTTCCAGTCCCTGATTGTTCTTGGGAGGAACTTTGTTCTTTGTCCACTTCCTTTCGAAAAATCAACAAACACACGCGCGAGCATCAACGATCTTCTTCTTCAACCATGGCTTCGAACTCTCCTTCAACTTCAAACACTCAATCGCGCGGAAAGAAGAGGACATTTTTGACTCTGGAACAGAGGGTGGAAGTGGTGAAACGGAGCCGTAAGGGCGAAACAGCAATTTCGATCGCGCGGTCGTTTGAGGTAGGAAAAACTCAGATTCAATCGATCGTCAGCGACCAAGAAAACGTGGTCAATCGATGGGAGACCGGCGAAAATTGTGACCGCAAATACTCCAAGGCAAGGAAATGTATTTATGGTGACCTCAACGAACGCGTTTGGAGTTGGTTTTGTGACAGGTGTATAGTCCTCTTCCAAATACTGACACCCATATGAACATAAACTCTTTTGACTCCCAAATATTTTTTTAAATACATGTAGAGGATACAATTAAAGTAAAAAAAAAAAATAGAAAAAATACATACCTCTTGCTTTTTATTGAATTAGATTATCAAATTAATTCACCAAACCACAACTGTAATTATGCCACAACTTCGACGGACCCTGAAGGTATTTCTCTCTTTCTCTCTGTCACTGATTTTTTCTCTCTCACTGTCTTTTTCTGACCTGACCTCACCCCCCATGTAAGACCCCCCCCCCCTTTTAAGACCTAAATTTGTCAGATTTTGGGAGGTCTTACATGGGGAGTACCACTGTATTTAATTTTCACTTAGTTTGACTTGGAAACCAACTTAATAAGACCCCAGTCCCACAAAGGCGAATTTCTCCGCAGCGCATTTGTCCTTGAGTCTCTGCGAGTGCGACTGACTGTAAGTCTGCACGCTTTTTCACTGCCCAGCGTGCGCTTTTTTCAAAGAAAGAAAGCCGTTTGATGTGTCACTGTGTTGTGCTCAGTGGCTAGGGCTCGAAATTAACGGGTGCCTGGTGAATTTTGCACGGAAAGTTGGTGACGGGCACGCAAAGTTCGCGTCAAAGGTGCCCGATTTGCACGCAAAAAAATCGAAAACAATGACTTTTAGTCAACAGAAGGCACCCATAGTTCCATCAGGGCACTCAAACTTTTTCAGTAATGGGCCCGGGTTGCACTCAAGGAAAAAGGTTAATTTCTAGCCCTGGTGGCAAGTACTGTGAACAGTGACTTTAGATGCGCTTCAAAATTAAATGATAAAATATTGATTTCTCCTCATTGCAGCCATAATTGTGGCTGTAATTTACAGGTTGTCTTAATTACACAATGACTGTGACAGTCCTGAAAGCCCGGCTGATTCTGTGAGAGACACTTCAACGAATTAATCCATCCTTAATAAAGCTGCGGTTGATAAAGTCAGCCACTTTAAAAACTGAATTTTTTAGGGTCCGGAATGTCCACTATATGTTATGCTTAAGAAAAAGCCGCTTAATAAAGCCATTTTTGTAACTTTTGTGGTGAAATTTAAAGCAAAATCCTGTTTCTTAGTCACTTGAGTAAAAGTGACTCAATTGTAATCGGCCAGTGTTTAGTCTGGCCAGACGGATGACGTGTCACAACCTTAAGGTTGGACTTTTCTCGGAAACTATAAAAGTGACCGAGTTCAAATTTTGTTTGATCATTACCCCCAACGCTTTAACATTAGTTTTGTTGACCCTTGTTAAGATCACTCACAGGGCAACCTCGAAGGAAAAATTGGAAATTTTATATAGATCTCTGAAACTATTCATCGGATTTGTTTCAAACTTGGTAGAATTCTTTACATCAAATTAGTAACATTAGCGTTTTACAAATTATGTCATCAAAAAAATAAGAGAGATAACTAGCCTTTCTGTTCAGTAACACAATAGCAAATCTACAGTAATAAACCTGATTGTGATTGACTAGATAAGTACAGAGCTTATTTTTCTGTTAGCTTGAAGGAAAACTCTCAACTTTTTATTCATGAAACTTTCAGGTACAGGAGAGACTTTCACTGCAGGAACGACAACAACAACACCAGTCCCAGCCAGCCTTACATGCTGCCGACTCCTTCTCCATCGCAGAGGGGGGTCGGGAAACCCCCATCTCCCCTCCGTCAGCCTTCGCCTCGTCGGCTGCCACGCCCGTCAACAAGCACAACATCTCCATCGTCGCCCAGCCCCCTCCCCTCAACCTGAGGGAGCTGCGAGTGGAAGAACAATCCAACAACACTGAAAGCGACATCAACTCTGATGTCTTGGACAGTTCTAGATCAGAGTTTGAGAGGATTTACACCGTTGCTGAAAAATATCACCATGACGTTGATGGTGGTGATGAAGATTTTGACCTTGACGCAGCCTTCATTGTGGCAGCTGCTGCTGACGACAGTCTCCTCGACAACCTTAGCAGAGGTCGTGGCGGCGACAAGGGAGATGTGTCTCCGGCTGATACGATAAAGAACAAATCTCCGGCCAGCGTGTGCTCGGCGGATTCTGTCGTTGTGCTCATGTGTCAGGAGAGAGTGACCAACACCGCTGTGACTGAAAACAGTCAAACTGCTGATAAGAAAGAGATCTTGAACGATGACCAGGTAATCCTTTTCTCTTTTCCCCCTCACTCATCAGTTATGAGTTTATAAAAAGACAAAACTGTTGTTTTTCTGGCAAGTTACTTCAATGACAAAACAGGGGTGTTCAAATACGAAACCCAGGGTTACCTAAACAACAGTTGGGAAAGACAGACACATTAAAGCTTGTAGTACCTCCAAGTCGAACATGGAGAGATTCTTCTTCTTCTTCTTCGTTCATGGGCTTAGACTCCCACGTTCACTCATGTTTTCAGCACGAGTGGATTTTTACGTGTATGACCGTTTTTTACCCCGCCATTCAGGCAGCCATACGCCGATTTCGGGGGAGGCATGCTGGGTATTTTCGTGTTTCTATAACCCACCGAACTCTGACATGGATTACAGGATCTTTTCCGTGCGCACTTGGTCTTGTGCTTGCGTGTACACACGAAGGGGGTTAAGACACTAGCAGGTCTGTACATAAGTTGACCTGGGAGATCGGAAAAATCTCCACTCTTAACCCACCAGGCGGCAGCGACCGGGATTCGAACTCACGACCTCCCGATTAGGAGGCCGACGTCTTACCACCACGCCACTGCGCCCGTCGAACATGGAGAGATAAAACTATAGTAAAAGTGACTGAGTTCAAAATTTGTTTGATCATTACCCCCAACGCTTTAACATTAGTTTTGTTGACCCTTGTTAAGATCATTCACAGGGCAACCTCGAAGGAAAAATTGGAAATGTTATATAGATCTCTGAAACTATTCATCGGATTTGTTTCAAACTTGGTAGAATTGTTCTTTACATCAAATTAGTAACATCTTTAGCGTTTTACAAATTATGTCATCAAAAAAATAAGTGAGATAACTAGCCTTTCTGTTCAGTAACACAATAGCAAATCTACAGTAATAAACCGGATTGTGATTGACTAGATAAGTACAGAGCTTATTTTTCTGTTAGCTTGAAGGAAAACTCTCAACTTTTTATTCATGAAACTTTCAGGTTCAGGAGAGACTTTCACTGCAGGAAAGACAACAACAACACCAGTCCCAGCCAGCCTTACATGCTGCCGACTCCTTCTCCATCGCAGAGGGGGGTCGGGAAACCCCCATCTCCCCTCCGTCAGCCTTCGCCTCGTCGGCTGCCACGCCCGTCAACAAGCACAACATCTCCATCGTCGCCCAGCCCCCTCCCCTCAACCTGAGGGAGCTGCGAGTGGAAGAACAATCCAACAACACTGAAAGCGACATCAACTCTGATGTCTTGGACAGTTCTAGATCAGAGTTTGAGAGGATTTACACCGTTGCTGAAAAATATCACCATGACGTTGATGGTGGTGATGAAGATTTTGACCTTGACGCAGCCTTCATTGTGGCAGCTGCTGCTGACGACAGTCTCCTCGACAACCTTAGCAGAGGTCGTGGCGGCGACAAGGGAGATGTGTCTCCGGCTGATACGATAAAGAACAAATCTCCGGCCAGCGTGTGCTCGGCGGATTCTGTCGTTGTGCTCATGTGTCAGGAGAGAGTGACCAACACCGCTGTGACTGAAAACAGTCAAACTGCTGATAAGAAAGAGATCTTGAACGATGACCAGGTAATCCTTTTTTCTTTTCCCCCTCACTCATCAGTTATGAGTTTATAAAAAGACAAAACTGTTGTTTTTCTGGCAAGTTACTTCAATGACAAAACAGGGGTGTTCAAATACGAAACCCAGGGTTACCTAAACAACAGTTGGGAAAGACAGACACATTAAAGCTTGTAGTACCTCCAAGTCGAACATGGAGGGATAAAACTATAGTAAAAATGAATGCTAAGTCTAATATGTGGGCTGACATGTACAAATTTCACCCCTATTGTATAAAGCTTTTACTTCCATTTTTTAAAATTTGTTTTTACTTACTTTTTACTCGAATAGATTATCATAATTATATGCTTATACTGTTATAGGTAAGAAATTTCACTGCATTGCACACACCTAAGATATTGCAATGGAAGTTTTAGTCTGGGGGACAGGTCATTTCATCATTTTCCATTCTGAACCCAAATTTTAGTTGAGAGGGATCACTTATGCATTTATTTTGCTTTCTTTGAAATGGCTTTTTACATTTCTGCAGTAGATTTCATTACCCTGTGTCAGTTACAGGATTTTTCCTGTGGACTAGAATTCCCGGCAATAACACTTTCTTGCTTTTTTGCGGTGGATTACATCATTCAGGCACATGGTACCCTTCAACAAATTTGCGGATATCAGCAAAGTCTGTCCGATTGGAACCACCATTTCTTAGCCTGTTTTAGTGTTTAGTCAATTAGTGTGAAATCTTTGCAGAAAATGATGGAGAATTGTTCAAGAAGCAACTTTTCAGCGAAAGTTGCTTCCGACTTTGTACAATGCCTGAGAATTTCACAACCCTGTGGTAGTTGCAGGATTTTACGGTGGATAGAAGAGATGAAATCACTTGTCGGGGGTTGTAGCGTTGTTGGTTGGAGCGTCTGGTTGATTTGGCTGACTGTGGATCGAGCCCAGGTACCAGAATCAACTTGAGGGGAGACCAGAAGGTTTGTACCACCCTCGTGTGCTAACGCATGCAGAAAGATTAATGCACATTTTAAACTTCAAGATCCCGAGTTTCCCGCGAAAGTCTAGGGGCTCGGAAACACAAAGATATCCAGCACGCCTTCCCCTGAAGTTGGCGTCTTGCTGCCCGCGTAGCGGGGTAGGAAAAGCAGTGTGGCACGCAATACTCTCACCATAAGGCAACCCTGACACAGTAAAAAGTTCAAGAAAGAAAGAAAAAAATCATTCTACTACCCTGCATCAGTAACAGGATTTTATGGTGGATCTAGAGAAGAGATTGAATCATTTCTCTACCCTTTGTCAGTTACAGGATTTCACGGTGGATTTAGAGAAGAGCTCGGCGGGAGGCCTGGGCTTCACGGTGGTTGGGTGTGCCAGCACCACAGGGGGCCGCTACATCAAGGCCGGGGTGCAGGATCCGGCACTTTCCGATGGACGCCTTCGCCCACGTGACAGGCTCATCCAGGTCAGCAGTTTACATATATGTCCGAAAAACCCTTACCGAGTTAACAAAGGCGAGAAAACTGTCGCCTTTCACTGATAGCCTACTGGGACGATTCGATTCTCTGTTGCGGAAAATAAATCTGCAAAGGAAGTACAAGAGATTGGACCGCGATATGTATTTGAGCTTGTCTCAAAAGGTGAATTAAAAAGTGAGACTTGAGGGTGCAAAATTGAAAATGTGAATACAGCCAAGCAAGTACCCTTTTCAGAAGGTCAAATGCATCTGCTTTCCTTGAATAACCGTGAAAAGATAGTTCTTTACTCTAATAATGAGATACTGCATATTTAATGCAAGTTACTGTCAATGTGTCAATCGTTATGTGGACAAAGTGGGGATGTTGAAAATCCAAGATTAAACATCCCAATAAAATCAAATTTCATGAATTTCAAAAGAAGGATGTTCAATAGGTATTGGGAGCTTATCTGTGCTAGCTTTTTG
Organism: Littorina saxatilis; assembly: GCF_037325665.1. Classification (NCBI taxonomy): domain Eukaryota; kingdom Metazoa; phylum Mollusca; class Gastropoda; order Littorinimorpha; family Littorinidae; genus Littorina; species Littorina saxatilis. The sequence goes on from NC_090252.1 coordinate 61,081,292, forward strand.
AACTTGGGAAGTCCAAAACATAGCGGTGACTTTGTCATCATAACGATCAACACATATCTTCACACATTCATTCAAGTCACAAACTCAAAATGCATTTATCAACTTTAAGTCAGCATTGGTGTTATTGAAACTATAGTGCTGCAAATAAAAAACATTACAATAGTAACCAATGTTACACACATATGGAGTAGGTGTAAATCAGTAGCGTGATCGTTACTATCAGAGGAGTGGACAAAAATTCTGAAACAATATCCATTCATTGTCGTAGAATCAAAATACATAAAACCAAACTTTACATGTAGACTTTTTCAGATGAAAACTAATTGCTAATGTAATTGGTCACTCAAACATAATCAAATAAACACATGCAATATACAATCCGTGTTGATCGTGACAATTTTTCTTTGGACAAAATTTTAAAGCACAGACCTTTGTTTGTGCCATATCACTTAATCAAAACCCCAACAACAACATAACTAAGCTTTGTGGGGAACATGCTGACATAGTTGGTAATGTGATTTGTATCACCTTGATCAATTATAAAATTTTGACATGTTAAAATGCTTTGATTGTAAAGTGATGGAACAGAACACATTCTGCAAAGCATAGTCTTGTCAAAATTTCACTGAAGCTATATGACAAGAAAATGTATACACGCTACTGTGAGAACAATGTTATTTTTAAAAAGTGTATCATTTCCATAGTGAAAGGATCATTTGAAATACACAAAAAAGAGTGTCAATCGTGACACAAAATACAGTGGACAAAGTTTTTTGAGGGTTAGCATACATTTACACACATCACAATCAAAATGACTAGAAAATTGGCATGTATTTTCCTGACAATTGTACATATTGTCAATAAAATTAACCTTATGATTCAGGAAAAATACAAATATACGTATGACAAGCAAATGTAACGTGATCGTTACTATCAGTGGAGTGGACAAAAATGTTGATACAAAATTGTATTCCATTCATCATCGTAGAATCAAAATACATTAACCAAACTTTACAAGTAGTCTTTTTCAGATGAAAACTAATTGCTAATGTAATGGTCACTTAAACATAACCAAATAAACACATGCAATATACAATCTGTGTTGATCGTGACAACTTTTTTTGGACAAAGTTTTAAAGCACAGACCTTTGTTTGTGCCACATCTCTTAATCAAAATGACTAAAACACCAAATTAAAGTTTATACAGAGATGCATCGACATTACCCGACACGTAATTTGTATCATCTAATCAACTACAGAATCCTCACATGTTAAAATGCGTTGATTATGAAGTGATGGAACAGAACACATTCTGCAAAACATAGTCTTGTCACATTTTCACTGAAGCTGTATGACAAGAAAATGTAAACACACTTCAGTGAGAGCTCAAATGTTATTTTGCAAAATGTATCATTTCTATAATGAAAGGAAAATTTGAAATACACAAGAAAAGTTTGTTGATCGTGACACAAAATACAGTGGACAAAGTTTTTATCTTACACTTTGATTTACACACACAACAATCAAAATGACTGGAAAATTGACTTGTATTCTGCTGACAATTGTAAATATTGTCAATAAAATGAGCATTATGATCCAGGTGAAATACTGGTTGAACATAAACAGAAAAAAAGTAGGTTGATCGTGACAGAAAACGCAATGGACAAAGTTAGGTGGGTTTTTTTTCAGGTGTTACGCATGCAGTATCACCGAATCAAGATTTTAAATGATGAGTAACTTATTGAGTATTTCACAAGTTATGAATAGCACCAAGTGACAAATAACATTAACAACAAAACGTAAAAATGTGTCAATGATGGCCGGAAACGGTAAGAATGGGTCAATTATGACAGCAAAATGGACAGTCATAGGAACATAATGACTAGATTAACACACATGAAACGAATAAAATGACTAGATTTGAACATACCTTGAAGACATTGCTGAATAATAATATAAGACATTCATTGAATAATTGTAAAAAATATATTGTACAATTATAGTCGTTGTTTATTGGGTCCAACTGACTATAAAAGCTGAATCAAGACAGAAAGTCAACGGAATCGGTATGTGAATGAACACTACAATGAAACATGGATGTTTGGTTAAATTGGATTTCATGCAGCAGGGAAATTGAGCATACTTAAATTGTCCGTTATGATCATTATATACTCAGTTGGTGGTGGGAGGGGCAAGGGTCAAGTCTGGGAGCAAGGTTGAAAATAACCAATGGGTGTCTGGATCTGGCTAGATATGTTGTAGAAGCTTATTCTGGCTATCATTGCAGACTATGAGTTTATTGTGCATGCTGGTATTGCATGTTCGGTGGTTTTATGTGGTTTGTTTTATCGATGCAGTCCTTTGAGGTGTACTTGCATTTGGTTGTATATCCATAAACTCAAACATGTTCCCATTTGGGAAATAAGTGAATGCATACACGTCTGTGAAACAAGCACAGGAGGATGTTTCTGGATTGTATCCAGTACTTAGTAAACAATATTTAAAACAAATATAGTTACTACCATTTACAAAAGCCGTTGTTGTCGAAGGCGATTCTGCACCTTCACGTGCAACTGCTCTTCTGCAGTCAAAATCCGACTCCTAGCTGTTCCTTCGGTTTCGTTCCAAGTATGTTTGTTGGTAAACATGGAACTTGACAGGATCTTCTGCATTTGTTTTGCGCACTGGTTTCGTTGCTGGAGGGTCAACCATGCGAACCTTAAGACCTGAAAAGCACATAAATGTGTGTCATATGTATGCGTCGTTATTTTATTTCATTTGTTAAAAAAAAAATCAACTTCCATCCTAATCATTAATGCTATTTTATAAATTACAATAACGAGAAGAGTGAAATCACTACATGCAACACATGACCATCTGTCAAATTTAGAAACTGACACTTAATTGTAACCTAGATGACAAGAATTGAAGAAAGTTTTGATTTTAGTCTTACAAAGAAAACAAGTAAAGCCAATTGTGTGGGGGAAAAAAGGAACAAGAGTTGGAAAAATAACATTATTCCCATTGATGTTGCTGCATTTACATGTTGAAAGTTGTTGAGTTAATAAGACTTTATAAACATCTAATAAAAACTACAAGTGCAAGAATTATTGGTCGATCGCAATGCAGTCCTGAATCTCCACTTCGTCTTTTGTCATCATAACGATCGTAGTGATTGATTGGAATTTCGGTGCTCTGAATTACATTTATTGCTGTTTTATTGTTTGAACAACGTTGAAATATGTTGATAGACCATGCATGATAGTGCCAACGTAGTGCACATCGTAAATCTTCAAAACTTATAGACCCGAAGCGATCGTTACGTTGACTCCAGTATTCATTTTGTCCGCCTGTGGTCTACGTGATCTCTCAGGTCACAGACGCCGACACACAGCAGACGCTTTTTATTCGCAGAGTTATTTCAAGACTAGAACAAAATAATGGAAGTACACGCTTCAGTGGTAGTTTTCTAACATCATTTTGAGGAGTTTTAAGCTCGATCGTTACTCTGTATCGATCGTTATGTTGTCCAAACTCTGTGACAAAAAATTGCAACCAACCTGGTCTGTTCGAAGACGCCATGTTTTCCCTCCATCCGAAGTCTCGCCTCGCGCGTGATTTGGGCCGCATTCTTTCGTTCGTGAAACGAGGAAATTTCGTCTGCTACAAGTGGAGTTATTTCGGTTTGCTCGATCGTTACGAATTGACAAAAAAAATCTCCCAGTTCACATGAGAACGCCATGGACGTTACCCAAGGTGCTTTTGCGCTTGTAAAGTGTTTATTTCTGTTATCTGTGTGTTGATAATTATGAAAAAATACTTTGATTACATGCTTCATGGAATGAACCAACACGACCAGTGTTTCAAGTTGAACACTGTTCTGACAAAGTGGATAACGATCGTTCACGATATTTTAAATCGATTTTTGTTGTTGTTAAATAAAAAAAAATTGGACAGTTTGAAACATAAACGAACAGGTAACATCACACTCAAGAAAACAAGACACAAAATTGAATGCAATCATCTTTATTTTCTGCAAAAAAAGCAAACTTCAAACGCACACCCAGTGGAGTCTCATTTTGGCAATGAGATTACTGCTGTAATCCCGAACATTTTCTTTGAAAAATATTTTACTACGAGTGATATCAATTTGATTTTTTCTTATGTATATCATTATTCATTTATGGTCACAATGGTAAGGTACAAATGCCATATTGATTCATTTTCTTTTCCTCCAAGGCTTTGGAATTGAGTTGGGTGAGAGCCCATCACCTTTTGAGACAGTCTCATTTGCGTTGTAGTGGAAGGCATTTAAAAACACTTGTGTTCAAGTGGGCCCGGGTAGCTCAGGTGGTAGAGCACTGGACTTGTGATCGAGAGGTCGCTGGTTCGAATCCGGGCCGGGACGGACACGGGTCAACTTTATGTGCAGACCCAGAGACGGTATCCATCTCCCACCCCCGTGTCACCACAATGGCACGTTAAAGATCTTGGTCATTCTACCATAAGTGCAGATGGCTGATACCACCTAAACACGCAAACATCAAAAGCCGTGAGGGCGTAAAAACTCGAATCGTATAAACCAATTCATGTCCAATATAGGCAATTAAGACCTGACGGACAATAAGCCCCTTAAAATTTACTTTTTTTTGGGCTACAAGCATGTTGGTGCGATATAGCCGAATTCACAATATACTGGACCGCAATATAGTGGTAGTCCCCTGAACTGTTTTACGGCAACTTACCAGAGTGAGACTTAATCCTACAGAGGATATATATAGTTTGGCTGAATTGTAAAGAAGATTGAAGCTTATTGCATATTGTTTTACAGTGTTTCCCATCACGTACAATTGAGGGTATTTCACGTAATAAATTAAAAAATCACGTTATTATTGCTTGCTTGGGGGTATAAAAACAAAGAAAAATCATTTGGGGGTATACGAATTTCAAATGAGGGCATTGACTTTCGATCTTGAGCAATGGAGAAAAAATCAGAGAGAGAGAGAAGCAGAAAATACTAGTCAAAGTTTAAAACAACAGCTTGCTTATAAATGTATTGAACAGTTAAACAAACTAAAACAATTACAGCTGTAAATTTCAGAAAGATAATTTATGAGTCACTTGAGTGGCGGGGTAAAAACAGTGTGGCATGCAAGACTCACCATAAGGTGACCCTGAGAGTAAAAAGCTCAGGAACACAGAGGTAGAAAAAGAAGAAGTTACCATCTTGTCACCGAAATAAGAATACTTTGGAAAATTAATTATGTTCATGGGAATAACTTCAATAAGGAATGATACAGAAAGAATTTGAAGCACGTGGTGAGATTGACAACGGTGCAGTTGTGTTTGAGACGATCTTAGAAATAACTCCAATTGAAAGGCATTCAGCAATTACTTGACTAACGACCCATGCTCTCTTACCTAAAATGCATGTAGCATATGTGATAAACCCCTTTCATTTATGTTTCAGGACAAAGACAGTGCCAGTTCGGACTACGATTTGTCGGACACAGACCCAACATGGATTCCCAACGATGAGTCTCAAAAGGACCATGTTTCTGACTCTGACAGTTCTGCTGTAAATGAGCAAACAATACCCTCCCCTTTTCCTTACTTATCGGTTCCACTTGAAAATCCAAATGCTCCGTCAACATTGCAACGTTGCGATATTTCTTCCACATGTCATTCTTCCTCTGACAAGCAAGAGCCTGAAATTACTGGCTTTACTGTTGATCAAAGTTCAGGAGATGGACCAAAAAAGAAGAAAAAAGATAAATCTCATTGGTGTCTTGTGTGTGGTTTGTCTACAACAAAGTTGGAAAGACATTTCAATAGTTTTCACAGAGATGAGTCCATTCTTGTTCCATTGTTTCATGCATCGAGGAAAGACAAGAAAAAAGAATTGTCAAAGATGAGAAATTTAGGGGATCATAGGCATAACCGGAAAGTTTGGGAAGAAGGCAAAGGGGAAATTGTGGTAAAGCGCAAAAGTGCCAAAGAAGAAAAGCAAGTGAAAGACTTTGTACCTTGTCCAGAGTGTTACGGTTATTTCAATTCGAAGGACATGTACCGTCATAAGTGCGTAAAACCCTGTTGCAAGTCTTCAAAAGGAAAGGTTGTTGCTGGAAGACTTCTTCTTCCTGCTGTCCCGGGGAGTAAAATCACCAGGGACCATGACGAAGAAAAGCTGCGTGAAATATTGGAACATGTGAAAAATGACCCAGTGGGCATGATTGTTAAAACAGATATAACGATTCGGGAACTTGCACTGCGAGAGACGAGGAAGAATGGGTTTGATTCCGATCGACATGCTTACATTCGAAATAAACTGAGAGAAATAGCACGCCTTGTACTTGCACTCAGGAAAGAAAGTGGCAATCAGAATGGACAGTTGATTGATTTTCTGAAACCGGACATGTTCAGTACTATTGTCCAAGCTACACGTGTACTTTGTGAATTTTCAAAAGAGTCGTCCGACTTCAAAAACCCATCAACGGCAAAGAAAATTGGCCACACTTTGAAAAGATGCACCTTGTTGATGCAAGCAAAGGCCATTGAGCAAAATGACATGCAACTGAGACAGCAGTGCAAGCACTTCATAGAAGTCTTCGATGTTCGGTGGAATGAATGGGTTTCGTCGTCAGCCGCAAGAACTCTTTACAGAAGACATCAGAACAATGTGCAGCGACTTCCACTCTCGAAAGATATACAAAAGCTCTCGTCGCACCTATCACAGGTTGCAGAGGATGCAAAAAAGGACATGAAAAACGCTTCTTCTTCTCGGGACAAAACAACAGCTCGACATTCACTTTGTAAAGCTCTACTCAGTCAAGTGATCCTCTTCAACCGCCGAAGATCTGGAGAAGTGTCCAAAATGAAAGTTCAAGATTTTGAAAACCGTCAGCTTGATACAAGTGATGACATTCTGCACAGCTTGCCTTCATTTGAACAAGCTTTGAGTAAATCATTACAAAGGGTGGAGATTATTGGCAAAACTGGCACAATCGTTCCAATTTTGCTGACAGCAAATTTGGTAGATTCTTTTGAAACACTCATTGCATCTCGTCAAGAAGCTGGCATTCCTGAAACAAACAACTTTGTTTTCTCTCAAAGCTGCTTTGGTCATGGTGATAGAAATGGACACATTCGCGGAAGTGACACTCTGAAGATTCATTGCCAACAAGCAGATTTGCAGCACCCTGAACTTATTACGTCCACATCCTTGAGAAAGCACGTAGCCACAATGACTCAACTCTACAATCTTGCAGACAATGAGCTTGACGTTGTTGCTCAGTTTCTGGGTCATGACATTCGCACACACAGACGTTACTATAGATTACCTTCTGCAGCGCTTCAAGTGACGAAAGTGGCAAAACTTCTCATTCAGTTGGAGAAAGGAGAAATAACAAACCCAACTTCTCTGGACAGTGTCGACATCAGCGATGACATCATTGTTGACGAGGAGAACGACGACGATGAAGAAGATACCCATCCTCAAACAGCAGCCTCACAAAAAGGTATTTGAACTAATTAGAAAATGATTTGTTTCTATATAATGCTTGGTATCAAATTTCATTGACAAGCACTAGAGGAGATGAGCTGGTGGCCATACTAAGGCAGGATTTTTTCGTTAAACTGTTAATTAACACAGCAGGAGCTGAATGGACCCTACCACCTGTCAATCAAGTCAAAACTCTACTCCAATCAAATGCAGCCCAGCGCGAGCCTTATTTTAATATTATTGAACCACAATCAAAAGCCAGCAATCGTGAGCCTTATTTTAATATTATTGCACCGCGCAATCAGAAGCCAGCAAGCGCGAGCCATAAATCACGTATTGAACTCGGCTCAAAAGATGCACGGGACTTGTGTGCTTGTATGACTAATCTTAGTAATCAGTTCTCTCGAAACTGACCGCCATCGTTTGTTTTTTTACGTTTTCGTCGTTGCCTACTTGGCTAAAGAAGATGGATCTGGAAGTTTATTGTCGGTAAAACTTTTGTTTCGTTGGAAAACTTGTTAAATTCAGTGGAGCAGGTCGACGGCGTAAATCTGATACGTATTGAAAGGGTCAAAACCGTCAAATTGTACGGACACAGACTGGGAAGGGCTGCATTTTGAGCAGCTGGTTTACGTTTAACACGGTGGGAATTGAGCGCTTGTATGATTGGTCAAAGTTATTGCGAGACTTTTGTCAAGATGTTTGTTTCTTCCCACAACTTGGCGGAGACCCTGACAGCATTTTTAAGTAAACCACGGCCCTGGTATCCAAAAAGAGACTTTTTAATTTTACTCTTTTTTTTTATTTCAGGACAAGGACACCACAACTTCACTGGATATCCGCAGCTGTGTGGCCAGACAGGGTCATCTGGATCGCTTCAGTCTTCTGGTGGTACGCTCTCATCTGGATCGCTTCAGTCTTCTGGTGCGACACGGTCACCTGGATCGCTTCAGTCTTCTGGTGGTAAGCTCTCATCTGGATCGCTTCAGTCTTCTGGTGCGACACAGTCACCTGGATCGCTTCAGTCTTCTGGTGGTACGCTCTCATTTTTCACCTTTGTTTGATGCGTCGAGGTCAGATGCCATGATTGTTTCACCTGTCGGTGCAAATGTTGCCCCTCAGCCCTACGGACTTCGGGGTAACTTTTGCACTGACAGGTGAAACAATCATGGCATCTGACCTCGACGCATCAAACAGCAGTGAATAATGTATAATTATTATTCAGAGGATCGGATAATTGAAGGAATAAAAAACGCTCGCGCTGGACCCGAGTACTCTTCAGACTGGCTCGCTCCCCCAGTATGAAAGTTTTTGTCTTGTGCACGTTTAAGACCAAGTGATTGCTCTGTGTGAATTACAGGCATTCCCTTTGCTATATAAATGCATTGCATGCGAGCCGAGGATGTGTGTGGTGACTGGCCTTTCTCTTTTATTTGATCACAGTGAAAAATATACTGCCGACCCTCTTCATAACTTAACAATATAAATGTTTGGAATGCCTGTGGTGTGAATGTTGGTTTCTGAAATTAAACTTAAGCGATTGTTCTGTGTGTGCTGATCGATCTCTACAATCGTAAACGAGAGGCTGGTCTCGGGATCCAACATCTGAGAAAAGTTCCTCATAATATGTGTAAAAACCATCAACATCACTGTGAGAAAATAAACAATACAAACACAACCAGTTCCCCTGTGGAACATTGTGGACTTTCCCACAACCTGACCTACAAAAATCCTCTGCGTGCGTGTGATGATGCGGGAAATAACCAGCGAGCTGGCTGGCTGTTCTATCAGGCTGCGTGTTGCCCCGCCGGTGTGAATTCCTCCCACTGTTAAGTCGTTTTTGTGAAAAATTAAAGTCTGCTGAGCCCAAGTACTAGCGTACTCGGGGATAAACAATAGTAAACAAGAATTTAAAAAAAATAGATAAAATAAATCGCCTATGCCGGGAATCGAACCCGGATCACTTTGGCCATAGGCGGACGTGCTTTCCACCAAGCCATTAACTCTGACAATTTTGCCAGTGAACTCAAATGCCTAGAGTGCTAACTTCAGGTCGCGCGCACGCGAAGTGGCACATGCACGCAAAGCCTGTAGGTGTCGGTGGCTGGCTGGCAGTTCTATTAGCCGAACAGCAGTTCTATCCCACCGCGAATTGCGCCCACCGCCAAGAGTCGTTTTTGTGGATTATTTCGCATTTAGGTCCCAGCTAACATTATGAAGTTTTAATACGATCAATCGGACCTATTATCAAGTTAGTGTATCAACTTTTGAACGAACTGCGCCCAGTAGTTTCCCAGCAATAAGCTGTTAAATCCAGACAGACAGACAGACAGACAGACACACAATTAAAGTCTGCTGAGCCCAAGTACTAGCGTACTCGGGTATGATGTACACTTATATCCATGTTAAGTTGACCTTTGACCTATGTTTTGATAATGTTTCGACCACCATGACCTTTTTCTACGTCGAAAGTGACTCAATCGAGCGTTTGCTCTTCTTTTTTAGTAAGTTATCAGTCTTTGCGGAACTTGCATGTCTGAGCGCGAGCTTTTCGTCAAATCACTGACCAAATGTGCATAGAAATGTAAACATTTGACAAGGCTTCCTTGGTTTTCGTCTGCTCAGAACCCACATGAAAAACAAGTTACAAGTTACTGACACATGACTGGAAAACTTTCTCTTCTTGTGCATTATACAATACAATTTTACGTATTTTTGGAATGTGCTTTTTCTGAAAGTTTGTTTTGGACAGTTCTATTCCCCAGTGCCATGACATAAGTTGTGAAGGTAGTGCTTTTGTAATTGTTTGCTGTCTGTTGTGGTGTTGTCTGTGTTTAATCTGAGGAAATTTTCAAGCATTGTATCATTTTTCTCTGTGCAGCAAGGAAAGCCTGGTCTGATGATGAAGTCAGCGCTGTGCTCAGACACCTGGAAAGCTACATCCTCCTGGGTCATCTGCCTGGCAAAGAGGTTATTGTCAAGTGTCTCATAGAGGATAAGGCTCTCAAGAACAGGACGTGGCGAAACGTCAAAGATTTTGTAAGAAACAGAATCCAAAAGAACAGGTGCAAGGACTAGTCATTTTTTGTTTGTTTGTTTGCTTAACGCCCAGCCGACCACGAAGGGCCATATCAGGGCGGTGCTGCTTTGACATATAAGGTGCGCCACACACAAGACAGAAGTCGCAGCACAGGCTTCATGTCTCACCCAGTCACATTATTCTGACACCGGACCAACCAGTCCTAGCACTAACCCCATAATGCCAGACGCCAGGCGGAGCAGCCACTAGATTGCCAATTTTAAAGTCTTAGGTATGACCCGGCCGGGGTTCGAACCCACGACCTCCCGATCACGGGGCGGACGCCTTACCACTAGGCCAACCGTGCGAGTCGACTAGTCATTGAGATCACTGTTGTTCATGCTGTGGTTGTCACTTTTTGTTAACAGAGTATTGTCAGGAACATCATTCAGTTCTAGTCATTCTAAGACACAGTTTTTTTTATCAGTTGAGAATTAGTTCTCAGCTGTGTTTACTGATTTTGACAAAAGCCATTAAATTACATATTCTTACTCCAATTCTCATAAATACATTGACTTCAATCTCACATGCTAGATGTCGAAAAAAACACTCAAAATACCTGCCCTTAGAAGGGTGGTAACCAAGCAAAACGAAAAGCCATAGCCGTTGCTATGAACTGACCTTGCTCAGTTACCCATAACACCCTGCGCACCACGTGAGCGCCAGCATCCGGAATAATTAGAAAGTTCACCTGCATTCTCGTCCAAACATAAATATTGTGTTTACAAAATATAATATCGGTACTTTCCCACAAAGTACAAAAAAGTCAACTACATGCAACACACAAAACTAAACCAAAGCTCAGCAACGACAGCGTTTCCTAACAGTGTGGTTGATCTCTCAGGATTTCTACGTTTTGTATTGAGACGTGACTGTACAGGGAAAACTCTTGATTAGTATGCTTGATCTCTCAGGATTTATACTTTTTGCAGAGAGACATGACTGTACATGGAAATCGCTTGGTGTGAATCAGAATCGGAATCAATTTTCAGAATCAGAATCAATTTGTATTGTCTTCTAAGCTTTCTTATAAGGTATGTGTGCTTGATTTTGCAGGATTTCTACTTTTTTGTATTGAGACATGACTGTACAGGGAAAACTCTTAATTTGTATGCTTGATCTCTCAGGGGTTCTACTTTTTGTATTGAGACATGACTGTACAGGGAAAACTCTTGATTTGTGTGCTTGATCTCTCAGGAGATCTACTTTTTGTATTGAGACATGACCGTACAGGGAAAACTCTTGATTTGTGTGCTTGATCTCTCAGGAGTTCTACTTTTTGCATTGAGACATGACTGTACAGGGAAAACTTGATTTGTGTGCTTGATCTCTCGGGATTTCTACGTTTTGTATTGAGACATGACTGTACAGGGAAAACTCTTGATTTGTGTGCTTGATCTCTCAGGAGTTCTACTTTTTGTATGGAGACATGACTGTACAGGGAAAACTCTTGATTTGTATGCTTGATCTCTCAGGAGTTCTACTTTTTGTATGGAGACATGACTGTACAGGGAAAACTTGATTTGTGTGCTTGATCTCTCGGGATTTCTACGTTTTGTATTGAGACATGACTGTACAGGGAAAACATGATTTGTGTGCTTGATCTCTCGGGATTTCTCTCTCAGGAGATCTACTTTTTGTATGGAGACATGACTGTACAGGGAAAACTCTTAATTTGTATGCTTGATCTCTCAGGGGTTCTACTTTTTGCATTGAGACATGACTGTACAGGGAAAACTCTTGATTTGTGTGCTTGATCTCTCGGGATTTCTACGTTTTGTATTGAGACATGACTGTACAGGGAAAACTCTTGATTTGTGTGCTTGATCTCTCGGGATTTCTACGTTTTGTATTGAGACATGACTGTACAGGGAAAACTCTTGATTTGTGTGCTTGATCTCTCAGGAGTTCTACGTTTTGTATTGAGACATGACTGTACAGGAAAAACTCTTGATTTGTACGTATGCTTGATCTCTCATGATTTATACTTTTTGCAGAGAGACATGACTGTACATGGAAATCGCTTGGTGTGAATCAGAATCGGAATCAATTTTCAGAATCAGAATCAATTTGTATTGTCTTTTAAGCTTTCTTATAAGGTATGTGTGCTTGATTTTGCAGGATTTCTACTTTTTTGTATTGAGACATGACTGTACAGGGAAAACTCTTGATTTGTATGCTTGATCTCTCAGGGGTTCTACTTTTTGTATTGAGACATGACTGTACAGGGAAAACTCTTGATTTGTGTGCTTGATCTCTCAGGAGATCTACTTTTTGTATTGAGACATGACCGTACAGGGAAAACTCTTGATTTGTGTGCTTGATCTCTCAGGAGTTCTACTTTTTCTATGGAGACATGACTGTACAGGGAAAACTCTTGATTTGTATGCTTGATCTCTCAGGGGTTCTACTTTTTCTATGGAGACATGACTGTACAGGGAAAACTTGATTTGTGTGCTTGATCTCTCAGGGGTTCTACTTTTTCTATGGAGACATGACTGTACAGGGAAAACTCTTGATTTGTATGCTTGATCTCTCAGGATTTGCACTATTTGTAGAGAGACATGACTGTACAGGGAAATCGCTTGATGTGTGTGCTTGATCTCTCGGGATTTCTAATTTTTGGCTCATAAGAATCATAAAGAGTCTGTGTAATGTCGCGTGTATGTCTGGCTGTACGGCCATGTCAAAACTGTAACAATTTGCCCTTAACATGGAAACAATATGTAACATGTTTCAAACTTTGTGTGATGATGACCCTCATTGAGCTCTATGGGTTGATACCTGATTGGATGACCTTTGACCTTTTTCAAGGTCACAGCTTCAAAGAAAACAATGATGTTCTGTATCTTAGAGACTATTCATCAAACAAAACAGAGGCAGTAACTCTGCTTTTACCTCGACCTCAACAAACTTTAACATTGGGCTTTTCTTGGAAGCTATGGAAGCAAAATCTTTTAGACTTGGCAGGAATATGCCCTGTTTTGATCTTTACAACTGTTCCTAATATGAATTACTTTTGACGTTTTTCAAGGTCACAGGGGGGCTTAGTCCCGCAGTGGGGCACTGCGGTTATGAAATTAAAAGCCCCTCCTGTTTTTGGAACCGCAGGAGCTTTCTAGTTTGCTGTTAGGTAGATTTTTGGTTCCTCTTTCCTGTCATGCTCTCTTTTTCTTCATGAATTCTTTTCTTTTTTCTGCCTTCTTGCTCATTCACCTGTATTTTTTCCAAAAAATCTCTTCTCTTGCCGCTTGTCTCGCGATTCATGTATAGTTTAATCTGTTAGTGTTCTGATGTAAGTCCAGCAGTAGATAGGTTAAGCCTATTTTAACATACTGGAAACTGGTAATCTTCCAGTAGGTATTAATTAGTTTTACTAAAGCCTGCTGGGACACAAGTAATGGGTTAGTGCATTTGTAAACAGGAATCGCTTGACAAGTGGCCCCCTTCATCCCCCCCTTCCTCGTCCTGATATGGCTCTGCGTAGTCGGCTGGACGTTAAGCAACAAATAAACAAACAAACAAACAAACAAAGGGGGGCTTAGAAGGTAAAAAAAAAAAAACGCGGGTTAGAGGGAGTCCCATATTGGACGAGAAAGAATTTACCCGATGCTTCCCAGCATGTCGTAAGAGGCGACTAATGGTTCTGTTTCTCCTTTTACCCTTGTTAAGTGTTTCTTGTATAGAATATAGTACCCCCCGCGGGTTAGGGGGAGTCCCATATTGGTTGGGACGAGAAAGATGCTACCCAGCATGTCGTAAGAGGCGACTAACGGTTCTGTTTCTCCTTTTACCCTTGTTAAATGTTTCTTGTATAGAATATAGTCAATGTTTGTAAAGATTTTAGTCAAGCAGTATGTAAGAAATGTTAAGTCCTTTGTACTGGAAACTTGCATTCTCCCAGTAAGGTAATACATTTTACTACGTTGCAAGCCCCTGGAGCAATTTTTGATTAGTGCTTTTGTGAACAAGAAACAATCAACAAGTGGCTCTATCCCATCTCCCCCCTTTCCCCTATCCCATCTCCCCCCCCCCCCCCCCCCCCCTTCCCCGTCGCGATATAACCTTGAATGGTTGAAAACGGCGTTAAACACCAAATAAAGAAAGAAAGAAAGAAAGTATAGAATATAGTCAATGTTTGTAAAGATTTTAGTCAAGCAGTATGTAAGAAATGTTTAGTCCTTTGTACTGGAAACTTGCATTCTCCCAGTAAGGTCATATATATTGTACTACATTGCAAGCCCCTGGAGCAATTTTTTGATTAGTGCTTTTGTGAACAAGAAACAATTAACAAGTGGCTTTATCCCATCTCCCCCCTTTCCCCTATCCCATCTCCCCCCTTTCCCCGTCGCGATATAACCTTGAATGGTTGAAAACGACGTTAAACACCAAATAAAGAAAGAAAGGTAAAAACCTGAGGTTCTGTATCTCACAGACTATTCTTCAGAATTGCATCAAACTTTGTAGGATTGCTCATGATCATCCCATCAAACTGATCACGTTCATACTTTGTTTGTCATAGTCAACAAAAAATAAGGGTAGTAACTCTGCTTTTCCGCCGACCTCCACAAACTTTAACATTGGGCTTTTCTCGGAAGCTATGGAACCTAAACCCCATTAACTTGGCAGGAATATGCCCTGTATTGATATTTACAATGGCGGGGACGTAGCGTAGTGGTTAGCACGTCTGGTTTGTAAGCCAGTCGGTCTGGCCGCTGAGGGTTTGAACCCCAGGTATTTTTTTTGTATTTCCAGAGTCAACATTCAGTGCAGACTCTAAAAGGACGGAATCGTACCACCCTTGTGTGCATGTGCATGCAGAAGACCAGTGCGCACGTTAAAGATCCCGAGTTTCCATCAAAAGTTTAGGGGCTCGGAAACACAAAGATACCCAGCACGCCTTCCACCAAAGTCGGCGTCGCACTGCCTACGTGGCGGGGTAAAAACTGTGTGGCTCGCAAAACTCTCACCATAAGGTGACCCTGAGAGTAAAAAGCTCAGGAACAAAGAAGAAGAAGAAGATATTTACAATTATGCAAAATATGAATGACTTTGACCTTCATTCAAGGTCACAGGGGTGTCGTCAAAGTAGTAATTTCAAATTAGAGTCGTCTGAGCGTTTGCTTTTCTTGTTTTAAAATGATGTGATCAAAAAAGTAAAAACAGTGCCGTTTCAAGACACAAAAGCAGAGACTGCTTGGAATTGTGCTTACTTTAAAGTTGTATATTTGGAAATTGAATAATGACTTTCAGATAGAAAAGAAATAAACAAAGTCATACGCTTTTGTGTCCCTTTAATCACATTTTCTTTTTCACATTGTGTGTTAACTGAGAATTTCACGTCCTAATAATTCCCCAAAATCTGTCACTGCCGAAAAGAAATCGCTTGATTTATCAGTTGCTCTAGTACCTTGGTCGAGGCTTTGTATACATTTAGGGCAGCTGTAGTTTGAAAATATGCACACAAAAAAGAAAAAAAAAGAAAAAAAAGAGATCAAGAACAAAGGATTGTTAAGACTCAATCTGATTCTCTTTTTTTTTTTCTAGAGAATATGTATTACTATATCAAAATCGATGAAAAAACCCTGACATTCACTGTTTTCTCAGTCCATGGCACAGTTGATATTGATTTTGACATCTCTGTCAGCATTCTCTCATGATTAAAATTGTTTCACTCTATTATGTCATAAAACATATTTGTGCAACATGTCTCAGTAGATGGGGCTGTCCTCAATTTCTTTAATTATTTTTTGAGTTTGAAACTTGTTCAGTTATATTTGTGTTTGAAACTTGTTTTAAACTTCAGGTGTGAAGTATCAGATCTATTCCAGTAATTAACTAAGAAGTTGTTTTGTTCTTTCAGTTGAATAATAAACAGTTTTTGTACAATGTTTTGTGTGTTTCTTTTTGTTCCAGTGAAATGTCCAACATCAAACTGAATCAGGTTTCAGAGAAAGGCTCATCGTAGTCCTCGGACTGACATAAAAACAAACAAACGAAAAGCAAAACAAAACCCTTTGGCCATCTAAGGGAGGTAAACATTACCATACACACATGACCACCTTATGATGGTTGAAGTTAGCAAGTCGAGGCTTTGTGTGCATATAGTGCGGTTGCAATTGTACAACATATTATTACACACAAAAAAAGGATTGTGGGGACGCATTTGATTAAGATAAGATAAAATAAAACACGACCATCTAAAGGATGTAAACATTACCATACACATATGACCGCCTGATGATGGTTAAGAAAAGCAAAACAAAACCCTTTGGCCATCTAAGGGAGGTAAACATTACCATACACACATGACCACCTTATGATGGTTGAAGTTAGCAAGTCGAGGCTTTGTGTGCATATAGTGCGGTTGCAATTGTACAACATATTATTACACACAAAAAAAGGATTGTGGGGACGCATTTGATTAAGATAAGATAAAATAAAACACGACCATCTAAAGGATGTAAACATTACCATACACATATGACCGCCTGATGATGGTTAAGAAAAGCAAAACAAAACCCTTTGGCCATCTAAGGGAGGTAAACATTACCATACACACATGACCACCTTATGATGGTTGAAGTTAGCAAGTCGAGGCTTTGTGTGCATATAGTGCGGTTGCAATTGTACAACATATTATTACACACAAAAAAAGGATTGTGGGGACGCATTTGATTAAGATAAGATAAAATAAAACACGACCATCTAAAGGATGTAAACATTACCATACACATATGACCGCCTGATGATGGTTAAATTTAGCTTACACACATTGACCACTTTATGATAGTAAATGTCAACATACACTACATGGCATCTCTATTCATGTAAAATGTCAGCTTAGCTAAATTTTCAAAATAGGCGAATGATTTCTTTCTAACTTCATTTAGAATTACAAAATAAAGTTTCATCTCAAATCTGGACAGAATCGGCCTGTAAACTCTGCTCATTTTTCCCGGCATCTTAATGATTGTGCAAACTCACTGACCGGATAACGTGGCTCACACCAGTATGTGTGTGTGTGTGTGTGTGTGTGTTTGTGTGTGTGTGCGTGTGTGTATGCGTGTGTGTGCCTGTGTGGTGTGAACAAGTTGAACATTTGACACTATTTCAGGAACTTGATACTTTAAAAGAACCGTATTAGCAATTATAATAAACAAGAAAGAGCAAGACCTTTTTAGCAGAGTGTGTTCAACTTCAAAACTTCGTGTTCCATTACTTTTATACGTGTAAATGACACACCCATTCAACTGAGTTCATTCATAGTTTTGGTTGCCTTATAAGCCAGAGTCTTAACCGAGCGACCCCGTGTCAAAAGAGATCGAATTATCTAGTTAATCCCCCCTTCTGCTTCTTTCTCTCTGTTTGTTTGTTTGTTTGGTTGCTTAACTTACTTCCTGACGGATTGCTAGTGCCAAAACTAAAAATTAGTCATTTTCCCGTGAAAATTACTAATTATCCCGTGAAAATGAGTAACTAACGAGTGAAAACAGTAACTGACAGCGTTAATTAGTAATTATCACGTGATAATGGGTAACCCCAGGTTTTGGCACTAGTAAGCCGCATACATAGGCTTACACATTCTCCCAAGTGATACCCCCCGGACAATTATTTTCATTTGTTCGATATTTGTCTTTGATGATGATAAGTATTGTTTGACGCCCTCACGGTAAAACCATCAGGGGCATGTTCCCGGGTTTGACCCCGACTTTAGATGGTAAAAAAAAAGAATTAAAAAAAATTCTCAATTAGAAAGGGCCAACACATCCGGCTTTTATTGAAAGTGGAGGCGGCATTGTCATGACCTCGTTTTTCAACCAAATTGATTGAAATGTTGGTCAAGCAATCTTTGACTCAGTCTGGACAATGGGATTACATTTCAGCTTGGAAGTTTAAACATAAAGTTAATTAGTTCGCTCATTAAAGTTGTCACTAAAATCGAATTTCACTCACAGATTTAAAACTGACTGCACTGTATATTTCTCAACTTCTCATAAATTCAAAAACACATAGATATGCTGTGTTTAGCTTGAAAATGTGATCAATATTAATGAAAATATGTTAATTAAATACTACTTTCGCATGTTTGACATGACCCGTCTCGTTATTCAGATATGGCTTGTAATCTCGATGACGACTGGTTTTTAATGTTGAATGTCTTTTAGTTGGAAGCCGACTGATTGACTAAATGTTTTGATATCGCTTCACACGATTTCACGCTTCATTTTTGCAGGTATACTGTCCACAGAGGGAAAAAAATATTTGAAACGAGTTACTTTGCTGTGTGACAGACAGATCTTGTTGCAATGATTTAGATGTAAAGGCACATTCCTTCTCATGAAAACTGTTGGGCTCACTGTATCAGATGTGGCCAGGTTTTCACATGGGATTAGAGTACCATCCCTCCACCTCAAGTGGACGCACAACAAAAAATTAACACCATTTGTTTGTTTGTTTGTTTGCTTAACGCCCAGCCGACCACGAAGGGCCATATCAGGGCGGTGCTGCTTTGACATATAACGTGCGCCACACACAAGACAGAAGTCGCAGCACAGGCTTCATGTCTCACTCAGTCACATTATTCTGACACCGGACCAACCAGTCCTAGCACTAACCCCATAATGCCAGACGCCAGGCGGAGCAGCCACTAGATTGCCAATTTTAAAGTCTTAGGTATGACCCGGCCGGGCCGGGTTCGAACCCACGACCTCCCGATCACGGGGCGGACGCCTTACTACTAGGCCAACCGATTAACACCATTGCTGAGGGGATTTTTGTTATGAATTCAACCACAAATGGCTTTTACAAAGTTAATTTATTATACAAAAAATATATATAAAAAAAATTTAAAAAATTAAAAATATCCCACTGTACACAGAGAACACCCAGTATTTGCCGTGTTGGTATTTGTCCAAGTGGAGGCATGTTCTTATCCCTCCGGCCAGATCTGTGGTTAAAGCGGATATTCTACTGCTGCGTACGTAGCATCAGAATATATTTGTTAGGATGGCGAGCCGAACTATGTATAAATTTACAGGAATGAGTGTGCCTTTATACAACTTAACTTCTTCAGACTAGACTTGAAACTTGAAGAAGCGAGGCGGTATCAGCTGTAGCAAAAAAATGAGAACAGTCGAGCCAACGGCTGGAGAATGTCTGGAGAATGCAGCAATTGAATATTGTCTTGCAGCACGTCCCATGTCGCGCTGGTATGTGACCAGTCGGCAACCGAACCAAACCTGGAAGCTCTTGGAGACACGGGCAACGGCGATTACGTAAGCATGGCAGAAACGGTGGTGTGAAGTCAGTCGTCGTCGTTGTTGTTGTTGTTGTTGTTGAAACAGCTTTTACATCGCTTCTTATGTGTTGCAGTCAGCATGCATTTAAAGCTTTGTATGACGTCATCATGTTACATGCCGTTCTTCGACAAAAAAACATCACGTGCCGTATCATTCATACAACTGATGTATTAAATCTTCATCATTACAGCATGTTAAGAATACCTTACAGAGAGTCGACCTAAATTTTCATCATAACCGCTTGTTAAGATTAAGACCATACAACCGATGTCGACGACATATGTTCATCAATGATTACAACATGTTAAGAAGATCATACAGACGGTGAAAACTAAATGTTCATCATTACAGCACTTCGTCCTGACGACCGTGTGTGCTTGTCCCAACGGATGTGGCGACTCTGGCAGTGTGACTGTGGAAGTAGCAATCAGCACTGGAACCATTCTTGTCATTGTGTGAGTTTCTTTCTTTAAGGAGGGGTGAGGCGGATTGAGGGGGGGGGCAAATGCACACACACACACACACACATACACACACACACAAAAGCGCACATACACACACACACACACAAAAGCGCACACACACACACACACACACACACATGCGCGCGCGCACGCACAGACAGACAGATAGACATGCACGCGTAATCGCACGCATACTAACTTAATCTTTTTCTCTCACCTCTCGCCCGCTCTCTCTCTCTATCACTCTCTCCTTTTTTTTCTCACTCTCCTTTTTTCTCTCTCTCATTCTCTCAGCCGGGCTGACAAACAAACATAAATAAAAGAAACCATGCTAATTAGCTGTTAATATACCGCTATAGCTGCCCAAACACAAGAAACTGACAGCAAAGTACTTGCATTCTCTGAAAGGAATTAAGACAAAGCAATGATTACATCTCCATAAACATTGTTGTTCGCAACTGCAATTACTCATGAAACAATTTTTTAATTTAGCAGCAATAACATTTGTTACAATAATTCGGATTTTGGCAGAAATCGTTGTTTTTATTTCGGGGTTTTACTGGGACAAAAACATATAACTGTACCTATGTATAATGTTTTTTCTCGTGGGTAGCTCAGGTGGTAGAGCAATGGACACGTGAAGTTAGGGTCGCGGGTTCGAATCCGGGCTGGGACGGACACGGGTCAACGTTATGTGCTGACCCTGAGACGGTATCCATGTCCCAACCCCGTGTCACCACAGTGGCACGTAAAAGACCTCGGTCATTCTGCCATAAGTGCAGATGGCTGATACCACCCAAACACGCATACACTTGTCGTGTATCTCATGTAAAGTCGAGGTAAAACCCGGGAACATGGCCCCAATGGCTTTGCTGTGATGGCGTACAACGTGAATTTCTCTGTCTGTTTTGTCTGATGTGCAGCTTGCTGGCAGTTGTTGTGGTGTACGTGCTTGGCGGTGTTGTGTATAACAGAGCTCGCCATCAGAAGAGCGGGGTGGAACTGTGCCCCAACCTGACTTTCTGGAAGAGTCTGCCTGGTGCCATTAAAGTAAGAACGGAATCGTTGTAGCGTGTGGGCGGGGATGTAGCTCAGTCGGTAGCGCGCTGGATTTGTATCCAGTTGGCCGCTGTCAGCGTGAGTTCGTCCCCACGTTCGGCGAGAGATTTATTTGTGTGCAGACTCTCCTCGGTGTCCGAACACCCCCGTGTGTACACGCAAGCACAAGACCAAGTGCGCACGAAAAAGATCCTGTAATCCATGTCAGAGTTCGGTGGGTTATAGAAACACGAAAATACCCAGCATGCTTCCTCCGAAAACGGCGTATGGCTGCCTAAATGGCGGGGTAAAAAACGGTCATACACGTACAATTCCACTCGTGCAAAAAAAACCACGAGTGTACGTGGGAGTTTCAGCCCACGAACGCAGAAGAAGTTGTAGCGTGTGTTGGTAGAGAGGGGTGGAGAGAGAGAGAGAGAGAGAGAGAGAGAGAGAGAGAGAGAGAGAGAGAGAGAGAGAGAGAGTGGGAGAGAGATAGAGAGGGAGGGAGAGAGAGAGAGAGGGAGAGAGAGAGGGAGAGAGAGAGCGAGAGGGAGAGAGAGAGAAAGAGAAAGAGAGATAGAGAGAGGGGTGGAGAGAGAGAGAGAGGGAGGGAGCGAGAGAGAGAGAGAGAGAGAGTGGGAGAGAGATAGAGAGAGGGAGGGAGAGAGGGAGAGGGAGAGAGAGTGAGAGGGAGAGAGAGAGAGAAAGAGAAAGAGAGATAGAGAGAGAGCGCGACAGACAAATTTATTTTCATTTTTATTTTTATTTTGGTCCAGCAACGTTTTATTCAATCACCAAAAAAAATGTTATGATTGAAATGGATTTTAAATCAGCAACGAGATATTCTCTTAATATATACCTGAATTTGTTCGTGCTGTCACAGAAGCGCTACATAAATGTGTTATCCAATTGGTTTTTGTTTGTTAACAGGACGGGTTTGGTTTTACCTGCAGCAAGGTGAAAGGGGGCGGGGGGTCAAAGAGATCTGAATATCAATCCATGTGACCCCTTAGCTGCATTTCAAGATCAAGACTGACGAACAACGGTTCACGGAGATAGAGAAAATGGACGTTATCATGCCGAAAAAGCGTTTCCTCTAATGTTTGTTTTCTTGCAACACCTTTCGAAGTCAATCAATAGACTATGTTCGGAATTAACTCTGTTAAGTTTTTTTTTTTTTTTTGGGGGGGGAGGGGGGGTATGGAAGAGTTGCTTTCCCTTGTTTCCAAAGACGCACTCGGACGGCATAACTACAATGTCACGTGTAGATTTCCTCAGTGTTTGTATACAAAATCAAGGAACATCAAGGGAAAGCAACTCGTCCACTACCCATACAAACCCGACAGAGTTATTTCCGGAATTTGTCTTTTGCAACATTGGTTACATCACAAAATGCGACTTACCAACAAGACCAACCGCGTTTCAACGAGTCCAGAGGATTAGTAGAATTTTCTACTTAATGCTGTGTGCTACTATATTGGTTTGCAAAGAAACTTTTATTGTCGACTGATTATGATTGAAGTATTTCGAGTACCACTAAAAAGCTGTTTCGACTCTTTCAAGGAAACTGCTAAGGCCAAAAAAAAAAATAGGTGTGGTTACGGTAACATAGCCCAAAAAAATAGGGTAGGTAGGTAGGCAATCACTTTTTTTTTTTTTAACTTTTTTTTCTAATGTGTACAAATTAAACCTACTTGACAGGGAAATAAGTGTGCGACTCGGGCGCTTTCGCTTTCATTGCGTTTTTTGCACTCGTTTTTTTTTTTTTTTTTTTTTTTGACAAATGTAATAAAAAGTTATAGGATCGGCCCCTAAAAATAGGGTAGGTCGGGTTACCGTAACCACACCTATTTCTTTTTTAGGCCTAATCAATTTTGCATAACTTCCCTGCAGTGCACCTAAGAATATGATAGTTTCAGGATCGAAAGTACAAACAGAACCTGGCCCCAACAGCCGTTTTACTGTATTAATTTTCCAGGAAAACAGTACACAAAATAGTTACAATTGATAGTAATATCAAATGTTATATAAAATGAATACATTGAAATACAAACTTCACTTAGACAAGGAAACTGACACTCCTGTTTTAAGATCGTCCGTTTAAGTCTGAGAAAAAAAGGTATCGACGGAGACTTCCTCTTATTAAAATGGAGGTTATTTCATTGAGTGTAAGTACCTTTAAACTGATATTGACAACCAGCTGAATTATAATGCAAATTACAGAATCTGTTCACACAGTATTATTTATTTATATTTTTGTTACAAAAACTGACATCATTCTCTTAATGTGAATTCAACGATTGTATGCACTTTTCACAGAAATGTTTTTGAGTCTGTGGTA
>NC_090252.1:61105219-61131839 GCF_037325665.1 Littorina saxatilis
CACTTTCATCTTATTCCTTGTCGGTTCCTGATTCCAAAAACATATAGATATGATATGTTTGGATTAAAAACACGCTCAGAAAGTTAAAAACAAAGAGAGGTACAGAAAAGCGTGCTATCCTTCTTAGCGCAACTACTACCCCGCTCTTCTTGTCAATTTCACTGCCTTTGCCATGAGCGGTGGACTGACGATGCTACGAGTATACGGTCTTGCTGAAAAATGGCATTGCGTTCAGTTTCATTCTGTGAGTTCGACAGCTACTTGACTAAATGTTGTATTTTTGCCTTACGCGACTTGTTTGTGTGTGCCCTTAGATATATCAATAAAAAGTCAAAGGACAGAATTTCGATAAACTCTCTTCAAAACACGACCCTTCCGACAACCCAACACTTCACCAATATTCAAACGTTTTTTTCTTCTTTTTACATTTAGTCAAGTTTTGACTAAATGTTTTAACATAGAGGGGGAATCGAGACGAGGGTCGTGGTGTGTGTGTGTGTGTGTGTGTGTGTGTGTGTGTGTGTGTGTGTGTGTGTGTGTGTGTGTGTGTGTGTGTGTGTGTGTGTGTGTGTGTGCACGTGTGTGTGTAGAGCGATTCAGACCAAACTACTGGACCGATCTTTATGAAATTTTACATGAGAGTTCCTGGGAATAATATCCCCGGACTTTTTTTCTTTTTTTCGATAAATACCTTTGGTGCCGTCATATCCGGCTTTTTGTAAAAGTTGAGGCGGCACTGTCACACCCTCATTTTTCTATCAAATTGATTGACATTTTGGCCAAGCAATCTTCGACGAAGGCCGGACTTCGGTATTGCATTTCAGTTTGGTGGCTTAAAAATTAATTGATGACTTTGGTCATTACAAATCTGAAAATTGTAAAAAAAAAAGTTTTTTATAAAACGATCCAAATTTACGTTCATCTTATTCTTCATCATTTTCTGATTCCAAAAACATATAAGTATGTTATATTTGGATTAAAAACAAGCTCTGAAATAAATTTAAAAATATAAAAATTATGATCAAAATTAAATTTTCGAAATCAATTTAAAAACACTTTCATCTTATTCCTTTTCGGTTCCTGATTCCAAAAACATATAGATATGATATGTTTGGAACCCCCCCTGTAGTTTTCCACTGACCAATTATCTAATTATCGAAAAAGAAATTGGTTATTTTACATTGGATGGGTCGGACAGTGGATAAACTCATATGTAGACACACTTTATGACAGAAACAAGCTGGGTTTTTGTTATAAGTTAGTTATAGGAATGCATTATTAGGCCAAAAAAAATAAATAGTCTGTTAACGTAACATAGGCCAAAATAATAGGGTCGGTAGGTCGGCACTTTTTTTTAAATTTTTTAAATTTTTTTTAAACCATATTTTTAAGTTATTTTGCCAAAAAACAGACCCTTTTTTTTCTTCCTCCCCCCCCCCCCTCCAAAAAACCATATTTTTAAGTTATATTGCCAAAAAACAAAGCCTTTTTTTTTTCTTTCTTTTTCACCCAAATGCCCAAAAAAAGTCTAGGGTCGCGCGAAAAAATAGGGTCGGTCGGGATACCGTAAACAGATTTTTGTTTTTTTTTTGCCTTAGGCATGCGTATGTCATGAAACGTCCAACTTTGAAATTTGGGTGGGGGTATTCAGGTGACAATAACTTTTTTTGCTTATCAGCAAAACTCAATAAAACTTTGCTATGTTATGTAAAATGAATGCCAAAACAGACTAGTTAGCAGCATATCTAAAATAAACTGAACACAAAAAAATTTCTTCTTTGTGTTTGTCACGTGTTCCAAAAAATGGGCGTACAAATTTCAATAAAAATCATGTTGTCACCCCCATAACAATTTTTACCTTTAAAGATAGCACAATTATCTTTGCAAATATGAAAAGCTTATTCATTTTCCTTTCATTTGATATATAACTTTCTATATTTCATTTAGAATATGACCCCAGATAGCCACTCGGCAAGTAGGCACCAACAGCACTGTAAAATATGCCCTAAAACCCCCGAACTGGTAAGAGTTAAAAACACGCCCAGAAAGTTAAAACGAAGAGAGGTACAAAAAAGCGTGCTATCCTTCTCAGCGCAACTACTACCCCGCTCTTCTTGTCAATTTCACTGCCTTTGCCACGAGCGGTGGACTGACGATGCTACGAGTATACGGTCTTGCTGAAAAATTGCATTGCGTTCAGTTTCATTCTGTGAGTTCGACAGCTTGACTAAATGTTGTATTTTAAATTTTAAACCACCAAGCTGAAATGCAATACCGAAGTCCGGCCTTCGTCGAAGATTGCTTGGCCAAAATTTCAATCAATTTGAATGAAAAATGAGGGTGTGACAGTGCCGCCTCAACTTTTACAAAAAGCCGGATATGACGTCATCAAAGGTATTTATCGAAAAAAAGACAAAAAGTCCGGGGATATCATTCCCAGGAACTCTCCTGTAAAATTTCATAAAGATCGGTCCAGTAGTTTGGTCTGAATCGCTCTACATACACACACGCACAGACAGACAGACAGACAGACACACACACACACACACACACACACACACACACACACACACACACACACACACACACACACACACACACACACACATACACCACGACCCTCGTCTCGATTCCCCCGCTATGTTAAAACATTTAGTCAAAACTTGACTAAATGTAAAAACCATATCAATCAACAAAGACAAACACAGCATTTTTGAAGAGAGGTTTTTATTTTTAGTTTGAAATTCTTGATTTCTGCCAAGAAACGACACGCCGTACGTTAAAGATACCGTATTTGGTATCGGTAATTCTTTACAATTGTGACACAATCTTATATCTCAGGTGGTGAACATCGTAAATCACTTCTTTTTCTTTTCTAAAATTAACCTATGTGGTTTGCTTTGCATAAAGTAAGTCTTTTAGAATAAGCATCTTTACATTTAGTTACATGAATACTGAAACATTATATAATTTTCGTAAAACTGTTAATTTCTAATGCTTCACTACTTGTTTATTGAACAAGACCATTCTCTACTTCATACAAATAATTGGTCAACCCTACCTATTAGAAACGTTACGATGTCGAAATGTACTCCTGAATTATGACTGGGTCTGAGAGATTGTGTGTGCTTACTACGTGTGTAGGGAGAGAAGGGGGTGGGCTGGGGGTATGTATGGCTAATATTGGGATTAGTTACGGTGGGTCGTAGTGATAGGGGGTGCCGGGAAGGGAGGGGTGGACAGGAAATTAATCCCTTGTACCTCACGTCACATTTCTTAAACCTCTCCCCCACCCCCACCACCGATTTTACTGACCGTTGGTGTCTCTCCTCCCCCTCCCCCTCTCTCCCTATGTGTGTGTTTGTGTGAGTGTGTTCATCCCAGAAAGGAAACATCACGTTCTGAACGCATGATAGGATTTAACCGAGAGATGGCTACCCTGTTGTTCACGGACCGTTCACAGTACAACACGTACTGTACACTAGCTAGAGAGATGCACCTTTGAGACCCAAAACGACACACGGCACTTGTGTGAGCATCATCGGGTATTACTGCCGTATAGGTCGCTACACAAGTGCATTATTAAACACAAGTTATCAACTAACATGTTTCCCCGATGTTACTGAAAATGGAATATTAAATTCTATCAAATTGTTCAAGGGAAGTGACTCTCTAATAGTACAAACCTGCAACCTTCTGCAAGCTTTAAAAGGAAGAAATGTGGAGGGGAAAAAAGTAAGGATTTAGAATAACAAATGTAAAGAAAAATCCCCCCCCCCCCCAAAAAAAAAAGTGTGCTTGCTGCGAGATAACACCCTATTGTCGGTTTATGATATAAAGTGAAGCAACCGGTTGAAACCGGGCGTAGGCAGAGACAACAAGAAATTCCTCCGAGGTAGGAAAAACACCCCCGTCCTTACCATTCTCACTGCCACCAACTGAGAAGGCACTGCTAACAAGTGTGGTTAAAATTAGTTGATTGAGTGGACAAAGAGACAGGCGGAGAAAAAGACAAATCAATATAACTCTTTCTGTAACACCTACTGACCGCATACAGAAAACAAAAGATCCCAAAAAAAAAAATCGGTTTGCGCTGCGCGCTGAGAGCAGGTATTGAAATATCTCATCGACCAGATTTTGTCCGGGGTGTATCTGCCGCTTCGCCGGGTAGCAAGTAGAGCCGAATACCCGGCTTGAGTGGCGCACTGTACGCCGGTTTCGAACCATGGACCCGTCAAGCTTCGGTCCCTTCCAGACTCGTGGAATGGGAACAGCACGAACATGATTCAGGGGCCATAATGCCATTCCTGATCATATCATGTCGAGTCCCATACTTGTCGACGACGCCCTAGGTACCACATCACAAACAGAACTGTGCAATACACAGGTGTTTTCTACAGACACACTCAAACACACACACACAGAGAAGCCGTATATATATATCTATATCTATTGTATAAATATATATAGAGATAGATGAGAGTGTATTTTTCGCGTGGCTATAAATTGATTCGACCTTTGCACTTTTACAGTGAGGATAATTTACGGGTTCAATTTACGTTCTGGACACTGCGGTGACCTTCTAAGAATAGTAACAGAACGCCGGGAATATCCGAAGGGAATATAGTGCACCATACGAAGGAAGGGAGGTAAACGCTGAAAACATGGAGAAGATAAGGAAGAGTTATGCCGTAGTTGATCCCCCAAAAAACCCAAAATCCACCAATAACTCCCTAACCGTGTGTTTGACTGGTCCCAATTTTTGTAAGGACCGTCTCAGGAATGTATAGAACCTGTTCACCAAGTTTGGTGACGATCGGTCCGTTCAGTCTTGAGATCTACTTGCGAACACAAACAAACACATCGAGTGAAACCTATACACACCCCTATACCGGGGGTGTAATGAGGGGTGTTGAAAGCTTGTAAGATGAAAGGCTTGTGGCCGCTATCATGCTACCGCAACCACTCTAAAGCGTCGTGTTCCGATTTTGGGTTTCAGCTCATATCTCTCTACCTTTGATAGTGTCACTTTGAAATGGGGGGCCCTGAACAAGAGGTCCTTTAAATCAATATTTTCATCCGCACTAATGTTAAGGTAATTTTGCGTGTGGAAAATGTGAACAACAGCGGAAGAATGCAATGGAATATGAAAGTGTGTTCAGAAGGCAGCTGTCTTTCAAGGACGAAGAGAAAGAAACGGCTCCAGGTGCCTGTTGTCCAACACGGAGGCTATAAAATCCCTTGTTCACTGCCGTGACCGTCGTTGTCATCACTTGCTGAACACCGCTGCGACCTGCACCCTGGTAAGTATGTTTTCAGATGCGTTCTCTTTTCGTCGTTTTCTTATTTTTCCTCTCTTCTTAACATTTTTTTTTATCACATTTTGTTCATGTGCCTTTCTGTCTGTCTCTCTATTTGTCTGACATGTTTATCACATTATGTCACACGCTTTCCTTCTTTGCCACTACTAAAGCAAACGTGTGCAAGATTGTATGTTACACGCTTTGGAGCATGTGCAAGAACGGATTCAAACTCGAAATCGTCCCTCCAAAAGCCCAAAAATGCACACACGACTTTTATTTCTCCTGTTGTTATCGTTTCTTCTCTTTACAAATTCTTCAACGCTGAGAATACTGAAAACGGCATCCCAGACGACAGTACTGTTTCCATACGCGAATTTAGCTTCCCTTGGAAAGTGGCTCGCTCAGGAGGCCTGTTAGTCTGAATCTAGAAGGACAGAGCTGTGAACATAGATGACAAAGATCCCGGAAAGAACAAACATTTCGCGGATGCAGACACAGAAAGATGTCATGAAGAATGCGATGCTTCAAAAGATACAGACTGTGACGATGACTGTGACGTCATTCACATATACCGAGACGTCATTCATAGTTGTTCGGTCACTTCCGTCAAAAAGTAGATCTCTCGACAATGGCTGCTCCTGTGTTTAGGTTTATCAAGCTTGAGTACGCAAAACGTGTTTGTTCTCTCCTCTGTTGAAGCTGTGAGACATAAATGCTATTCCGACTTGGTCGTGTGACAAGAGTTTTCTTCCACACTCGATTAGCTGATGTCTAACTCAGCCTCACGGCTTCGTTAGACAATCAACGTAATCTCGTGTGGAAGAAAACGTCTGTCACACGACCAAATCTGAATAGCAGGTATTGTTCATGTGCCTTTCTGTCTGTCTGTCCATTTGTCTGACATGTTTATCACATTTTGTTCATGTGCTTTTCTGTCTGTCTATCTATTTGTCTGACATGTTTATCACATTTTGTTCATGTGCCTTTCTGTCTGTCTGTCTATTTGTCTGACATGTTTATCACATTTTGTTCATGTGCCTTTCTGTCTGTCTGTCTATTTGTCTGACATGTTTATCACATTTTGTTCATGTGCCTTTCTGTCTGTCTTTCTATTTGTCTGACATGTTTATCACATTTTGTTCATGTGCCTTTCTGTCTGTCTGTCTATTTGTCTGACATGTTTATCACATTTTGTTCATGTGCCTTTCTGTCTGTCTGTCTATTTGTCTGACATGTTTATTACATTTTGTTCATGTGCCTTTCTGTCTGTCTGTCTATTTGTCTGACATGTTTATCACATTTTGTTCATGTGCCTTTCTGTCTGTCTGTCTATTTGTCTGACATGTTTATCTACCTGCATGTTCCTTCTTTTCTTCCTAGCTTCCTCCCGCCTGAGCTTGTTTTTAATCTAAACATAACATATCTATAGGTTTTTTGAATCAGGAACCGACAAGGAATAAGACGAAGTTGTTTTTAAATCGATTTCGGAAATTTAAATTTAATAATAATTTTCTTATTTTTAATATGGAACAGTAGGGGCGACCACCCCCAACCAGGCGCGTCCACAGGTGGCGGATAAGTGGGGTGGCCTTCAGATATGGAGGTTAGCTGCGAGACTATATAAGCCAGGCTTGCCAGGACGAATAAGCACTGCGGACCTCTTTCTTTGTTCCTGGCATTTTTGAAGAAAAAAAACCCCCACTTTTTTTATGCATGCTCAACACTTCACAATGAAGCTGAGACTTTTTCATATAGTAAACGTGACGTAAACGTGACGTAAACGTGACGTAAACGTGACGTAAACGTGACGTAAACGTGACGTTAACGTGACGTTAACGTGACGTAAACGTAACGTATTGTTTTGTTAATAATAAACGTTCCAATTACCTTCCATTCTTGTTTTTTTTTAATCTGAATTTTGGAACGTAAGCAATCTGTCTGTTTTGTGGTATTTTTGAGACTTTTTCATTTGACCCTTTGTCCATTTCAGTTCCAGACCAAAAATCCACTTCGTCATGGCCGTCCTTGCAGAAAATGCCGACACGTCTCTTATGGCTGAGGCACAAGAGACTATCAACCGCTATGTGGAGCCGGGACTAGGGAAAGAGCGAAGCGTGCAGACTTACAATGAAACGTGCGACAAATACGATGAGGTAAGTTCACTTCTAAACACAACCGGCACGGTTGGCCTAGTGGTAAGGCGTCCGCCCCGTGATCGGGAGGTCGTAGGTTCGAACCCCGGCCGGGTCATACCTAAGACTTTAAAATTGGCAGTCTAGTGGCTGCTCCGCCTGGCGTCTGGCATTATGGGGTTAGTGCTAGGACTGGTTGGTCCGGTGTCAGAATAATGTGACTAGGTGAGACATGAAGCCTGTGCTGCGACTTCTGTCTTCTGTGTGGCGCACGTTAAATGTCAAAGCAGCACCGCCCTGATATGGCCCTTCGTGGTCGGCTGGGCGTTAAGCAAACAAACAAGCAAACAAACTTCTAAACACCGAGTTAGAAGAAGAAACAAAAATGTATGTAAATAAAAAAAAGTAATTGTAATAAAATAAATGAAATATAAAGAAAATAACATAACTTGATTAACGAAATAAGAAAAGACGAAACAAAAGCAAGAGAGAGAGAAAAAAAAGAGAGTATAACAACAAGAAATTAAAGACAGTGATGTTTTTTTCATCTCGGTCTAACTGTTTGTGGTGTACTGAAATTATTTTATTTGTGTGACAGCATTATTTCAATCCAAAAGCTGATTTTGGTAACTGCTTGGCGAATGGAAACAATGTTTTCGATTTGATTTGTTTGTTTGTTTGTTTGTTCAAGGAACATCACTATCACATTCAGTGCCAAAAATCCATTTTTGGTTTTGCTTGGCTGTGCGTTTGTGTGAATGCTTGTTTGCGTATTTTGTTCTTGGGAAAGAAACGTCATTTTCAGTATGAAACTATATATTTCTGCAGTACACCGGAGCGTTCGAATATTGCGGGCCAGCTTACGCGGCAAAGGTGATGAGAGATTTGTATCCAGACAAAATCCAACGAAGCAGGGTTCGAATCCTGGATGTGGCTGCGGGAACAGGACTTGTAGGAGCGGAGGTAGGCTACAGTGTGTGTGTGTGTGTGTGTGTGTGTGTGTGTGTGTGTGTGTGTGTGTGTGTGTGTGTGTGTGTGTGTGCGTGTGTGTGTGTGTGTGTGTGTGTGTGTGTGTGTGTGTGTGCGTAAGTGCATATGTGCTTTCGTAAGCGCGTGCGCGAGCGCGCGCGCGTGTGTGTGTGTGTGTGTGAGTGTGTTTGTGAATAAAACAGGGCAAGGCTTTTTAATTTTTTCCCGTTATTTCTTTTTAATATATGAGTATCTACGCATTTCTTACTTTTTTGTTTTGGGGTGCGTTTGCTTTCTACACTTTCTAAACAATACGGCTGTCCTTAATACAATCCGATCAGCTGTTCTTACGTGTTTGTCTTACGCGATTTAGATTTTAAGGTATTTGAGAGAAGTCGTATAACACACCTTTATTCAACAACTGCCAGCCAATGCAGATGCCTTCTGAGAAGTAGATCAGATTCTACAGTGGAACCTTTCTTATAAGACCTAAACAAGGGAGTCTTAAAACGGGGGTAAATTTACAAAGGTTATGAAGAGAAAGTCTGAGAAAACAGGGTCTTAAAAAGGTGGGAGTCTTAAAATGGGGATAAATTTACAGAGGTTATGAACAGAAAGTCTGAGAAAACAAGGTCTTAAAAAGGTGGGAGTCTTAAAATGGGGGTAAATTTACAGAGGTTATGAACAGAAAGTCTGAGAAAACAAGGTCTTAAAAAGGTGGGAGTCTTAAAATGGGGGTAAATTTACAGAGGTTATGAACAGAAAGTCTGAGAAAACAAGGTCTTAAAAAGGTGGGAGTCTTAAAATGAGGGTAAATTTACAAAGGTTGTGAACAGAAAGTCTGAGAAAACAAGGTCTTAAAAAGGTGGGAGTCTTAAAATGGGGGTAAATTTACAAAGGTTGTGAACAGAAAGTCTGAGAAAACAGGGTCTTAAAAAGGTGGGATTCTTAAAATGGGGGTAAATTTACAGAGGTTATGAACAGAAAGTCTGAGAAAACAAGGTCTTAAAAAGGTGGGAGTCTTAAAATGGGGGTAAATTTACAAAGGTTATGAACAGAAAGTCTGAGAAAACAAGGTCTTAAAAAGGTGGTAGTCTTAAAATGGGGGTAAATTTACAAAGGTTATGAACAGAAAGTCTGAGAAAACAAGGTCTTAAAAGGGAGGCGGAGTCTCAAATTGGGGGGGGGGGGGGGGCCTTAAATAAAGAGTTTCACGGCACTGTGGTCTCCGCTTTACTTTTAAATTCATGCCCCTATCTACGATGTTCCTATAATCATGCATGGCAAATGGGCTCGGTCAACAGATGAAAAAGCTAGGCTTCAAAAACATGGATGCCCTGGACCCGAGCAAGGGTATGATGGACATCGCCAGAGGACGGGGGTGCTACAACAAACTCTACATTGATTTCATCGGAGAATATGATCTCAATATCAGCGGTGGTAAGTTGGTTTAAGCTAAACTTTATTCAATTATATAGCTATTCTGATAGACACGTGGGGGAATTCGGGGGTTGTGTTTGGATAGTTTTGGCACAAGCAATCCGTCAGGAAGTGAGCCAAAACTAAGAATTAGTAATTAACAGGTGAAAGTTAGTCATTTTCCCGGGAAAATGAGTAATTAACACGTGAAAATGGTAATTATCAAGGGAAAATTACTCATTTTCCCTTGATAATTACAATTATGAGGTTTTGGCACTAGTAAGCCCTATGACGGCTTACTTGTGCCACAACCTGGGGTTACCCATTATCACGTAATAATTACTAATTACTGTCAGTTACTGTTTTCACCTGTTAGTTACTCATTTTCACGGGAAAATGACTAATGTTTAGCTTTGGCACTAGCAATCCGTCAGGAAGTGAGCCAAAACTAAAAATTAGTAATTAACAGGTGAAAGTTAGTAATTATTCCGGGAAAATTATTAATAAACACGTGAAAATGGTAATTATCAAGGGAAAATTACTAATTATCCCTTGATAATTACAATTATGAGGTTTTGGCACTAGTAAGCCGTCATAGTTATGGTCAGTTCTTTAAACATACCGGCTTTCCTTTCACACCAGTTATTAGCTGATTGGCATTGGTTGTGAAATCAAACAATAAACTGTGTATTTACGTCGTGGTGGAAAATTATCTCACTTAAGTAAAGCAATGGTCAGAACTGCAAAGATATCTTCATTTACTTTATCTCACCAATTTCTTTTGAACGGATTACATCTCTCGGTTGTAAAAAGCACATTTAAGCAACACGGACAATGTCAACGTGTGTTTAGGGAGGTTCTACGGTGCTAGTTAAACGAATACACACATTGTGACACAGGTTCTAGGGCCAAGAAGACGAACACGATTATTCTAATAAACAGTAAATTGAATCGCTCCTTTCTGTGTTTCAAACAAGTAATACCCAATATTGACGGACTGTGTGATGATATCTTCTGCTATGGTCTGTTGAGACAGTGATATCAAAATCGAGACAGGAGGTCGAGATTTTGATATCACTGTCGAAACAGACCAATAGCAGAAGATATCATCACACAGTCAGTCAATGTTAGATATAATTATTGCTAATTCTCTGGACATTTTGTATTTACTGTAAAGAAATTACAAAAGTATTTGTCTCAGTTTTGGCTGTTCCATATCCCTCCCTCTGATTATTATTTCTTTTTGTTCACTCTTTTCTTGTACTTTTCAGTATTTAAAAATGTCTTTTCTTTCAAAAAGTCTTTAGTCACTTGCTCAACTAAATTCTGGGATCATTACATTTTCATATATATTTGTTTGTTTTTAAATTTAGGTGTTTTTGTTTTTGAAGTGGGGAAGCAATAAAGAGGTCGTCCAGGGCCGGACTACCGGGGGGGTTATGGGGGTTGCGCAACCCCCCCCCCCCCCCCCCCTAGCCTAAACATGTACCTTACTTATTTAATTTTTTTTTATTATTGCTTATTTTATGCCGTTTCATGCAAGGAGCGACCATTTTCCTATCTCAGAATATGACCTACCCGTCAGCTTCAGGGGGCTTCGCCCCCTGACCCCCACAACGAGGGGGGGGGGGGGGGGTGGGGGGTGGGTGGGTTCTAGGGTTTCCGGACCCCCCCCCCCCCCGGCCAAAAAATAAAAATATTGAATGAGGTATGCATTTCTTTATTTTACATTGAGTTTCAATTTTTGGGGTGTTAATCAGTGAAAAAATCTGCTGCCTGAAACTGGTAATGATCATCCTCAGAATGCACCAGATTGCACCATTTTGCATCCTTTTTTTCAAAATTTTCGGGGGGGCATGCCCCCGGACCACCCTAGCAAGCTAGGCGCTTTGCGCCGTCGGCTCGGCGCTTCGCGCCTTCACTCCCATATCTTCACAATATACTTAAAAAAAAACCCAGTCATAAAATGAACTGATCCGCCCCTGCCGCCAGGGGGGACATCCCCCTGGGCCACCACTGGCAACCCCCCCCTCCTCTTCGCCTAGTCCGGCCCTGTCGTCGATATCAAAACTGATATCGACGGAAATGTCGTCGATATCACTTTTACAATGAGCTCAGTTTTGCCCAATTGACCAATGGAAATCCACGTTACATATGAAACAGCAATATTACCCGCTATTACGAGTTAGTCGTGTGACAGAGAGTTTTCTTGCACACGAGACTGTAGATGTCTCACGACGGCGTAGCCGAAGTGAGACAGCAGCAGTCGAGTGTGCAAGAAAACTCTCTGTCACACGACTAACTCGTAATAGCGATTATGTCTCACAGCATAGGCATAGAAAGACAGAAATGAGTTTTTGGGGACGAAATAACAGGCACAAAACAAGACTGAAAACACAATTGCCTTTTCACACATAGCCTACACACGCATGCGCGCAGAAGATAGATCCAATGCGTTTCGTGTCTTTTTCTGGTTGAATGCATTTTACAAAGTATCAACCAACGTTTCTGAATCTTTCAATGAAAAAAATTTAAAAAATTTAACCAAACAGCACAAACCAACGAAAGCTAAACACACAAACACACTCGCGCACTAACACAGATTGAATGCAAAGCGCGAACGAACACGGAGAATTTGTGTAGGTCAGGTCGTGGGAAAGCCCACCCGAAATGTTCCGCAGGGGAACTGGTTGTGTTTGTATTGTTCATTTTCTCACAGTGATGTTGATGTTGTTTACAGTGCAGTTTTGAAAGAATATTTTCCGAATTTGGGGCACACTTTCGTCTTTCGGTTCGTTTATCTTGTCGAAGTAACATTCGAGTGTTTTTAAATCCAAACCGTCCATCATCGCTGGTGTAGATTAGACCTGCCTGACTGTCTGCGTGCGTGTTAGAGCTGAAGACGAAGCCTCAATCGCCAAAGCGTCACCCATCTGTAGGTTCTGAGCATCGGATGTACGTTGATACGTGGTAAGATCCGCACGGAACTGTCTATGCAACTTTTCCTAGTCACAGGTGTAAGGTTCGATCTTTTCTTTGCAATTTCGTCCTCTGTGTACGTAGCAAAGCGTTTCACCATTTTCGGGTTTCGTTGCAGACGACCATAGTGAAAGTAGTACCTATTGTTTTTTTTTGACCTTTCGTATTCAGGGTTCTTAATTGAAGCTTGGTAAAGGGACCGTGTCGTGTAAGTGGAAAGTTGACGAAGCTTTTGAAAACAGAAATTGAATGAAGAAGAAAATGTGGCTTTCAGTTATATACAGGAGAACGGGGTTGGTGTTATTCTTTTCCCGTCAAACACGAAGTACACAGATAAAACGTGGTTGACTGACCAAGGCCTGTTGGCACACTATTCAGAATACACAACAAAATGTAACAACACTTTGATACCCTTTTTTTACGTTCGTGATCACTTGAATTGAATACCAAAAAACATAACTGTTTAAGGTAGTGACTGAATGTATGTGAAGGTAACATTTTTCAGAAATAAATGCATAATCAAAATAATTGATTTCGGCATCAAAGCGTGTAACATTATAAGATGTTTGATGGGTTGTTGACAGACCAGCTTTTTTGTCGTCCGAGGGGGAGCATATCGTCTTTTGTTTCATATTTATTGACCAAGGCCGAAGGCCGCGGTCAATAAATGAAACAAAAGTCGATATGCCCTCCGAGGACCGACAAAAAAAGCTTGTCTGACAACAACCCATCAAACATCGTTTTTGTCATCATTTTGGTAGCGCGAAAATAATTGCATCATCAACAGAGGGAGCCATGAGTTGAAACGCGAGTTTGGTTTTGAAAATACCGTTTTTGGGGCCCCACCACGGACGCTGTTGCAATCACTGAAGGCAGGCGCGAGAGTGAAGTGAAAGCGAGTCAAGGAGATCTGTGTATTAATTTGATGACATGTTGAGACAAGTATGTCAGGTTTGAGGAAGAAAAGTTCTGTAGGTTCCGACTAACTGAATGGTGTGTGAATCCAGCAGTACGCGTCTTCGACTTTGGGCCGACAGCGGCGTTTCATTGTAAAGAATGACCTACATTTTGCATTATTTTGCTTGCGATGGGATTGCCCCGCTGTTTCGAAGAGTTGCTTGTTTGCGGCACTGTCTCGGTTCGTGACATCTCTTAGCAGATATGTGGATTAAACGTGCGACGAATCGAGAGCAAGGAATAGCAGAAAGCAAAGATGAGCGAGTCGCTTTTCTCTTGTTTTCCCTCTTACCTGTGAGCCGATGAACCCCCGAGCGTTTCTATTGGGTTTGGTTTTGAATATCCATGTAACCTGCTTTCTGTAAGTATGGTAACTGGGCATTTATTTTTCGGGGAACATGAGATTTATTTCTCAGGTGTTTGTGAATGAAAACTCGTGAAAATGATGACAAACAATCTTGCACACGGTTGCTTTAGTAATGGCAAAGAAGGAAAGCGTGTGACATAGCTTTATATTGTGTATGTCCTTGTTTGCAGACACGTATGATGCCATCGTGATGTCGGGAGGGATGGGAGAGAACATGATTCCCGTCTCGGCATTCATCGAAATGACCCGCATAGTGAAACCAGGTGAGATCTCCACCTTTCGTCTTTGCGGTTAAAGCCACCTTCCGTACTAGAACATAAACACACACACACACACACCCACACATACACACACACACACACACACACATACACACACACACACACACACACACACACAGACACACCTTCAAAAATCTGAGAAAATCAAGTCTTAAAAAGGAGGGAGTGTTAACTTAAAATGGGGATAAATTTACAGAGGTTATGAACAGAAAGTCTGTGAAAACAGGGTCTTAAAAGGGAGTGAGTCTTTAATTGGGGGGGTCTTAAAAAAAAGGGGGGGGTCACTGTATACCTTTACGTATCCTCTGTAACTTACTATCCCTTGGTGTGTGCACAGGAGGTTTCATCGTCAACGTGACACGGATCGAACACCTGGAGAACTGCAAAGACTACGTGGGTAACCTGGAACCCATGCTGGACAAGCTGCAGGAGGCTGGGCGCTGGACAGAAGTGGACAGAATCTCCTTCCCCAACTTCCTCAGAGGCAAAGAGGGCATCGCCCTCATACACAAAGTGCTGTGAAACGAGCGCTCCAAAATGTGAAAGACAATATGTGTGAATGAATTCCGCGACAGTGAACTCCCAATCAAAGCTGTGCAAATTAGACGGATAGACTGAACTACAGATCGACAGAAACAAGCACTGACACAAACTCAGGCGGTACAGTCACAGACACAGTATACATAGACTGACACGGACATAATCACACACAGGCGCACACTAAAACAGACGCACACAGACAGGCGTACGGACAGAGTGACAGACAGAAGAACCAACCGACCGACCGACCAACTTACAGACAGACATACAGACAGAGTGACGCGCACAAAAATATCTGACAAGAACGAGGAGAAAACCAATGATCGAGTAACACATGATTTTTATTTAAGTGGTGATCGAGAGCGAGTGAAAGAACGAGAGATAGAATCATACTTATAGTCTTGTCTAATCTCTTACTTAATTGTTGTAGTAATTGTTTGTCCATTGATTCTTCTTGTTTTGTTTTTGGTTCGTTGTTGCTCAGGGGTCTGTTTCTAGCCACGGAGACACTGCAGTGATTTTGCTGTAGTCTGTTGCTGTGTAGAATTATGCCATGCGTTTCAGTATGTCTACGTCTTATTTAATGCACAAAAAAAAAGAAAACAAATACAATTTAAAATAAAATAATTTGAATAAAAAAAGAGAATTTTTACTCACTTGCTCTATTACACATGTCGTATGCATTTAGAGCGCTTACTTCCCTTTGGTTATCAGATTACTTATTTAATAGTAAGGCACAAAAAAAAAAAGTCTGTTTACGGTATCCCGACCGACACTATTTTTTCGCGCGACCCTAGACTTTTTTTTGGCATTTGGGGGGGGGGGGGGGGGGGGGGAAAGAAAAAAAAAGTCTTTGTTTTTTGGCAAAATAACTTAAAAATATGGTTTTTTGGAGAGAAAAAAAAAAGAAAAAAAATCCCGACCTACCGACCCTATTTTTTGGGCCTATGTTACTGAAAACAGACTATTTTTGTGTGTGCCTAACACTGGTCAAATGAATGTCCAACATTGTACTTTAATATAAATTCACACGGGTAGTGATGAGTTTCCTCGCTTGTCTACTTCTGTTGTGAATGCTTATGCTGACCAGCTCAACTAAAATCTGTATGGCTTGACCAGTGCGAATCTCATTGCATTAGCGAAGGCAATTTAAGATTTGTCTTGTACGGCCTACGTACGCTGTGTGTGTGTGTGTGTGTGTGTGTGTGTGTGTGTGTGTGCGTGTGCGTTTGTGTGTGGGTGTGTATGTGTATGTGTGTGAGTGTGTGTGTGTGTGTGTGTGTGTCACAGTGTGTGTATGTGTTGTCATGAACTAATCAATCAATTTTGTTATTTCTTATTATTTTGTGCATTGATAGCCACCTAAGTAAGGTATATGAGGGGCGACATTATAGTGGAATTCGTTTGTTGTCAATTTTGATTTGATTTCTGTCTATTCAAGGCATATCATTTGTAGGCAAGCAATTATTTCATAAAAAAGCAGTTTTTAGTGAATGACAGGTATTAAAGAAAATGTTATCTACTTTGAGTGCTTGTTGAACTGAGCTAGGGTGTGTACCTGAGTGTGCTGTGAGGATGTTAAGGACCCTCTAGTATTTTGTGCTGTGTGGAAGAATGGTACATGTACCGTCGGAAAGGTCGGACGAAGGGGGTGACTTTGCTGTTGAGTTTTTGTTTTTAAAGAGGAAATATTCAGAAGTTAAAAACAATACTACTATCTTGGTGCGAGCCTTTTTGAAATTTGACATTTGCTTTGCTATAATTGGTCAGGTAATTTAGATAATTGGTATATGTATTGTCCTTAGTGAATTTCACATAGGGTCACCATTTTGGATTTGGAATTTTGATGATTTGTATATTATATACAAGGTAACCGATTGAGACAGAATGTATTACATTGCATTGAAATACTGTCTATTTTAACCCGATTTTGGAACAAATCTATCAATAGTTTGCCTTTTGGCAACAACATTCATTCACGAATACGAATATCGAACTGATGTTTTTCGGCACCTCAAAATGTCCCGCTTATTCGATGTCTGCAAATGTTTGCTTGCGCTGTTAACTGATTATTCATCAGATTATAATTAGCATTTGCCATTAAAAGATGGCAGGTTTGAAGTTCTTAATTCACCTAGTTAAGCAGCTTTCCAAAGTAATCAACAAAACAAGTCGCGTAAGGCGAAATTACTACATTTAGTCAAGCTGTGGAACTCACAGAATGAAATTGAACGTAGTCCGCCGCTAGTGCAAAAGGCAGTGAAAGTGACGAGCCTGTTTGGCGCGGTAGCGGTTGCGCTGTGCTTCATAGCACGCTTTACTGTACCTCTCTTCGTTTTAACTTTCTGAGCGTGTTTTTAATCTAAACATATCATATCTATATGTTTTTAGAATCAGGAACCGACAAGGAATAAGATGAAAGTGTTTTTAAATTGATTTCGAAAATGTAATTTTGATCATAATTTTTAATTTTTTTAATTTTCAGAGCTTGTTTTTAATCCAAATATAACATATTTATATTTTTTTGGAATCAGGAAATGATGAAGAATAATAAAAACGTAAATTTGGATCGTTTTATAAAAATATTTTATACAATTTTCAGATTTTTAATGATCAAAGTCATTAGTTAATTTTTAAGCCACCAAGCTGAAATGCAATACCGCAGTCCGGCCTTCGTCGAAGATTGCTTGGCCAAAATTTCAATCAATTTGATTGAAAAATGAGGGTGTGACAGTGCCGCCTCAACTTTTACAAAAAGCCGGATATGACGTCATCAAAGACATTTATCGAAAAAAATAAAAAAAATATCCGGGGATATCATTCCCAGGAACTCTCATGTCAAATTTCATAAAGATCGGTCCAGTAGTTTAGTCTGAATCGCTCTACACCCACACACACACACCCACACACACACACCCACACTCACACACACACACACTCACACACACACTCACACACACGCACATACACCACGACCCTCGTCTCGATTCCCCCCTCGATGTTAAAACATTTAGTCATAACTTGACTAAATGTAAAAAGGAAAACTGGATTACACGGGTTCACGATGGCTCAGAGGTAAGATAAACCACGCAAAAATAAATTCTTTGAAAATTGCTCGCTCTTTACGGAGGGCAC
Organism: Littorina saxatilis; assembly: GCF_037325665.1. Taxonomy (NCBI): domain Eukaryota; kingdom Metazoa; phylum Mollusca; class Gastropoda; order Littorinimorpha; family Littorinidae; genus Littorina; species Littorina saxatilis. The sequence continues at coordinate 61,123,302 of NC_090252.1, forward strand.
CTAGAATGTTCTCAAGCGGTGATTGTTTAAATGAAATGGTGTTTGTACTGTGTGTAAAAGCCTGACAGTATCTGTGATGGTTTACGGGAGGAGTACTGTGCCTTTAAGATGACGACTAAAACTTGCACACGGGGTATCAAAATTTGTCACGCAATCACTACTGAAAAAAATTGAAGATCCTATTGCCGCGGTGAATATGTAAACACATTTACAATCAAATGATCATAAGAGGAACAAACAAGTCGCGTAAGGCGAAATTACTACATTTAGTCAAGCTGTGGAACTCACAGAATGAAACTGAACGTGGTCCGCCGCTCAGTGCAAAAGGCAGTGAAAGTGACGAGCCTGTTTGGCGCGGTAGCGAGTGCGCTGTGCTTCATAGCACGCTTTACTGTACCTCTCTTCGTTTTAACTTTCTGAGCGTGTTTTTAATCCAAACATATCATATCTATATGTTTTTTGGAATCAGGAACCGACAAGGAATAAGATGAAACTGTTTTGAAATTGATTTTGAAAATTTAATTTTGATCATAATTTTTATATTTTTAATTTTCAGAGCTTGTTTTTGATCCAAATATAACATATTTATATGTTTTTTGAATCAGAAAATGATGAAGAATAAGATGAACGTAATTTTGGATCGTTTTATAAAAAATTTTTTTTTTTTACAATTTTTAAGATTTTTTAATGACCAAAGTCATGAATTAATGTTTAAGCCACAAAGCTGAAATGCAATTCCGAAGTCCGGCCTTCGTCGAAGATTGCTTGGCCAAAATTTCAATCAATTTGATTGAAAAATGAGGGTGTGACAGTGCCGCCTCAACTTTTACAAAAAGCCGGATATGACGTCATCAAAGACATTTATCGAAAAAAAATAAAACAATATCCGGGGATATCATTCCCAGGAACTCTCATGTAAAATTTCATAAAGATCGGTCCAGTAGTTTAGTCTGAATCGCTCTACACACACACACGCACAGACAGACAGACACACACACATACACCACGACCCTCTACGTTAAAACATTAAAAACTTGACTAAATGTAATGAATGACCTCTGCCTCATACCAGAGTCATGGCCATTATACAGAACGACACACACTGTGTGTGACTGCGAATAATAAGATCAAAACACAAAAATACTCAGACAGACAGATAGAAACATACAAACAGAACGCAAGACATTCACAGCCAAAGCGACACAGGCACAGACACACTTGTGTCTGACAATCTCACGCTGACACACACACACACACACACACACACACACACACACATACATACACAAACACACACACACACACACACACACACACACAAACACCACCTGCACACACACACACATACACACTAACACACAGACAAACACACACACAGACGTACGCACACACACCCACACACACACACAATGACACACACACAACGTGAAAAGCGCTCATTGGTCTAAAACATATGTAAATATTGTGCAGCAAAGGGAAGCTACCCACGGGAAAATAATCATCGAATATCCTGTTATTAACCAATGAGCGCTGGTATGCATATTCGGTGCGGATAGAAAAATTTGTCTTCCGGTAGCACAGCGGCTCGCAAACGAAGATTCGTCCAAATGATGGTTAAAAACAACCTGCATCGGACGAAAGCTGAAAACTAAAGGCACATAATAGTTCAAACAATCATTCAACTGTATTTATTTGACCTTACACAGACAGTAGGAAGAGGCAAACCGTCGTGAACAATATTTCTCCCCAGGAAGCGACTCCAAGAACACAGAAGACTCGAATGTGAGTGTCGTACCTTGTAGTCTTTCTGTGATAGTAGTAGTCCAGTGGACGATACCTCCGCCTGTGATCAGACACAGGCAGATTACATCATTCGTCACAGTATCATTTTGTGGTCAGAAAATGTGGGATAACTTATGACGGCTTACTAGTGCCAAAACCTCATAATTGTAATTATCAAGGGAAAATTACTAATTTTCCCTTGATAATTACCATTTTTACGTATTTATCACAAATTTTCCAGGGAAAATTACTAATTTTCCCGGGAAAATGACTAACTTTCACCTGTTAATTACTAATTTTTAGTTTTGGCTCACTTCCTGACGGATTGCTAGTGCCAAAACTAAAAATTAGTCATTTTCCCGTGAAAATTACTAATTACCCCGTGAACAAATGAGTAACTAACGAGTGAAAACAGTAACTGACAGCGTTAATTAGTAATGTTATCTCCCACAATTCCGAGAGGAATGGGTCACGTGGGAGTGTGTGCTGGTGGTGCCATTATGGACAACGCAAGTGTGGTTCACGAAACGTTTGCGTCTACTAGTAGAACTGCCGGTCCTGTTGCCCCGAAAAGAAAACTTACTCATTCATCCACTGACAGGGGAGCACCATCCACTACTGAAGAAGATGAAACTAGTAGCATGAGTCCTTGTCCGAAAAGCCCTTCAGAAACAGGGAATTCAGGATGAAGCAACAGACATTATCATCGTCGGCCTGGAGAGAGGGTACGAAGCGTAACTACGAGTCATACTTCAAACGCTGGCTTCAGCATTGCCTTGAACGGGATAGAGATCCCTTTTGTGCCTCTCCACATGAGTTGATAAGGTTTTTAACGAAACTGTTCCAAGAAGGCAAAGGATACAGCAGTTTGAACATGGCACGAAGCGCTGTTTCCGCATTGTCCCTTCAGGATAATTGTTCAGTGGGTTGTCATCCATTGGTGAAGAAGTTTTTGAAAGGAGCTTTCAACAGACGGCTAGCTTTGCCTCGTAATTGTGTGACCTGGGACGCTAATCTAGTGCTAACATTTTTGAAAGAATGGTCACCGGCAAAATGTTTATCGCTGGCGCAATTGACGCTCAAAACTGTGCTGTTGTGCTTGTTGATCTCTAGTCAAAGGGGACAGGCGATTTGGTTGATGGACTTGCGTAACATGAGTTGGACAAAGGAAGAAGTACGATGTAGGTTTGGGGATTTGCTCAAAACTTCTGGCCCAAACAAACATCAGAATGAAGTGGTATTTTGTGCCTTTCCGTCTGATTTGGCAATTTGTGTTGTACATTATTTGAAACTCTTTATCAGTTGGACAGCCCCTCACAAAGCGGTGTTGAGAGATACTATCCGTAGATGGACAAAGATTGGAATAAAAAAAAGCGGGTATTGACATGACAACATTTACGCTGCATTCAACTCGTTCCGCTGCATCTAGTAAAGCTGCAAGTAAAATTCCTCTCGCAACCATTCTGCAGACTGTTGGTTGGCGTCGGGCTAACGCCTTCACAACTTTTTACAAGAAACCAGTGGACAGTGGGAGGAGTTTTGGACAGGCTGTTCTGTCATGAAGAATTGGGGTAGGTTTATATGTATACCAATTCATCGACAGTGATAGGGTGTAAATGCTGCAAACTTTAAAGTCTCATGTGACCCATTCCTCTCGGAATTGTGAGAGATAACATTATATAATTATGACGAGCTTACCTGAGTAAGTGAAGTCTAATTGTGGTTTTATCGACCACAATGTAGAGAGGAAAAGGATTACGTGCCTCGCCCTAAGTTGTCTTCAGGGTTATACCGATAACCGTTTTCCCTCCCTATCCCTTTCCTCTCTCTTTCTCTTTTCTCTGCACCATTTACACGTCGTTAAACAGTGACGTATTCCCGCGTTCTCTCCTTGTTCTCTCTACATTGTGGTCGATAAAACCACAAATAGATTTCACTTACTCAGGTAAGCTCGTCATAATTATGTAATTATCACGTGATAATGGGTAACCCCAGGTTTTGGCACTAGTAAGCCGTCATAATAACTCTTGGCCTTGAACTTTCCCCAACAAAGAGCGAACCTCTCGGCCTTTCGATAGCCTCGTCTTAATCTGAGATTCCGTATGCCAGTCGGAAACGAGTCATTCTAGACTTTCTACCTGTTTCTGCAACAGAAGGTACGTACATAGCCTCTTTTTTTTTGTTCTCTTCGTAAATGTGTTCTTTTTTGGTATGTAAGCTAAATGAACTTTTGGCCCGGTTTCCATACCTTGACACGTGGCGTTTAACTGTGAACCGAGTGGGAACCCGGCTGATTCGGTGCATGTGTACCCGTAAATGACCACTCATAGCGGCCGTGTCCTGGTGCTCGTATGTTACGCGTGATCGTTCTGAAAAGTGACTATTACATGATTGTTCTGAAAGTCTACTATTTATTTCATCGCAATCATGTAAGCCCTCATACGTGATTGTTCTGAAAGCTTACTAATTTACATGATTGTTCTGAAACTCTACTAAAGGTAAACTTGCTTCTCCCGTGAAATGTAGTCAGATATGGAACAATATGTATACCCCTGCCCAACGAAGTGTGTTTGAGTTGATCCGTCTTCTGTGTGCGCGACAGCTTCAGATGTGTGTTTGAGTTAATCCGTCTATCCACTCCTTTTTTTTAGGTGTAGGGGGTGGGGGAGGTTTGTTTATATCAACTGACACTTTATCAAACCATTTGAATAATTCATATACAAAATTCTGGTGGTTGCTGTGTAATAAAAAAACAAGTGTCACTGAAAACAGAGATGTGCTAATAAATTTAGCTTTCATGTGTGGTGTGTGTGTGCGTATGTACTCAGTGCACTGGCGTCGGAAACTGGGGGGGGGGGGGGGGGGGGGGGCAGCTGCTGTTCCTGGGGTGGGGTCGGGGGGCAAACATGTCTTTCCCCCCCCCCCCCCAATATTTAGGATGACAAAAATATTCACAGAGAGAGAGAGAGAGAGAGAGAGAGAGAGAGAGAGAGAGAGAGAGAGAGAGAGAGAGAATTGATAAACTAAATACCCCCCCCCCCCACACACACACACACAAAAGAAGTATATTGTCTCGCGTGCAAGAACTTTATAGCCCAGACTCCCCACCCATCTCGCAACCCCGGCCATCTCCTCACGTCTCTCATCCCCTCCCCACTTGAATTTTTAGTTCATAAAAAAAAATAAAAGTTTCATTTGTGAAAATTATTTGTTGCGCCTTTTGGCTTTAAAGGGGCAAAAATTAGCTTCCATTTTCCCTCTTTGCCATGCCTTTCGATCCATCATGGTGACCTAGCCACCTAAGCATGGCAAAGAGGGAAAATCAAAAGTTTCTATGTGTCCCTTTAAACCTGTAATTAGGCCAAAAAAAAAAATTTGTCTGTTTAGGGTAACCCGACCGACCCTATCGATTTGGCGCCGACCCAAAAACTTTTTTTTGATTTCAAAAAAAAAAAAAAAAAAAAAGAGGTAAAAATGCTAAAAAGAGACATTTGGCGTTTCTTTCTCTCCCTTTCTCTCTGTTTTATTTATAAGTTAGTTTTGAAACATGTATTCATCAAATATAAGAAGTGAATGTTCAGCCAACATAGCATTTACACATACAAAAAAAAAAAAACAAAAAAAAAAACCCTAGTACCTACCTACCGACCCTACTTTTTTTGGTCATGTTACCCTAAACAGACAATTTTTTTTTTTGGCCTTAGAATTTTTAGTTGGGAATACTCAAGAAGAATCATTACATTTTTGAAGATTATAAATAATTTTTGTCTTTGAATTTTGAGTTGAGAACAATAAAGAAGACATGTTCAATGTATGAAACGTATTACTTGTTGAGTTTGTATTCATTGGGCGGGGGTATAAATATCAATTTCACCACTTCATTGAGCTGGGGTATAAATATCAATATCACTAAAGATTTAGTATCATTGTATCAAAATATTGTTCCATATACATACAGACATACACACAGACAGATGGACAAAGTGAATCCAGTATACCACCTCCAACTTCGTTGGGCTGGGGTATACATATTGTTTTATATCTGACATTTCACGGGTGAAGCAAGTTTACCTTTAGTAGAGTTTCAGAACAATCATGTAAATTAGTAAGCTTTCAGAACAATCACGTATTGTTTGTTCGTTCATGGGCTGAAACTCCCACGGCTTTTACGTGTATGACCGTTTTTACCCCGCCATTTAGGCAGCCATACGCCGCTTTCGGAGGAAGCATGCCCCGCCCACTTTGATCCCGACCCGCTCGTGACGAGTGCCTGTGTCTGAGAGCATAGTCAGCTTCACTCCGCTTTCGTTGAGTAGGCATGCTGGGTATTTTCGTGTTTCTACAACCCACCGAACTCTGACATGGATTACAGGATCTTTTTCGTGCGTACTTGGTCTTGTGCTTGCGTGTACACACGGGGGTGTTCGGACACCGAGGAGAGTCTGCACACAAAGTTGACTCTGAGAAATAAATCTCTCGCCGAACGTGGGGACGAACTCACGCTGACAGCGGCCAGCTGGATACAAATCCAGCGCGCTACCGACTGAGCTACATCCCCGCCCGAACAATCACGTATGAGGGCTTACATGTTTACGATGAAATAAATAGTAGACTTTCAGAACAATCATGTAATAGTCACTTTTCAGAACAATCACGCGTAACACTCGTGCACATGTACTGCAGTTAAAACAACAAACAGCTCATTATCAAAATCAGTGTCTGTATTGTGGCGTCAGTGAGGTAATTGATTTCCTGCGCTTTATCAGTGTGACAAAGAAAGTCAGTAAGAAGGGTATCAAGATCTACACTTTCTAAGTACAATCTCTGTTCTGCTCTTTTTACATTAATTTAGTCAAGTTTTGACTAAATGTTGTAACATAGAGGGGGAATCGAGACGAGGATCGTGGTGTATGTGTGTGTGTGTGTAGAGCGATTCAGACTAAACTACTGGACCGATTTTTATGAAATTTTACATAAGAGTTCCTGGGTATGAAATCCCCAGATTTTTTTTCATTTTTTGGATAAATGTCTTTTATGACGTCATATCCGGCTTTTTGCAAAAGTTGAGGCGGCACTGTCACACCTTCATTTTTCAATCAAATTGGTTGAAACTTTGGCCAAGCAATCTTCGACAAAGGCCGGATTTCAGTATTGCATTTCAGCATGGAGGCTTACAAATTAATTGATGACTTTGGCCATTAAAAATCTGAAAATTGTAATTAAAATTATTTTTTTATAAAACGATCCAAAATTACTTTTATTTTATTCTTCATCATGTTCTGATTCCAAAAACATATAAATATGTTATATTCGGATTAAAAACAAGCTCTGAAAATTAAAAATATAAAAATTATGATTAAAATTAAATTTCCTAAATAGTTTTAAAAACACGTTCATCTTATTCCTTGTCGGTTCCTGATTCCAAAAACATATAGATATGATATGTTTGGATTAAAAACACGCCCAGAAAGTTAAAACGAAGAGAGGTACAGTAAAGCGTGCTATGAAGCACAGCGCAACCGCTACCGCGCCAAACAGGCTCGTCACTTTCACTGCCTTTTGCACTAGCGGCGGACTACGGTACTTGTGAAAAAATGCAGTGCGTTCAGTTTCTTTCTGTGAGTTCCACAGCTTGACTAAATGTAGTAATTTCGCCTTACGCGACTTGTTTACATTTAGTCAAGTTTTGACTAAATGTTTTAACATAGAGGGGGAATCAAGACGAGGGTCGTGGTGTATGTGTTTGTGTGCGTGTGTGTGTGTGTGTGTATGTGTGTGTGTGTGTGTGTGCGTGTGCGTGCGTGTGTGTGTGTGTGTGTGTGTGTGTGTGTGTGTGTGTGTGTGTGTGTGTGTGTGTGTGTGTAGAGCGATTCAGAGTAAACTACTGGACCGATCTTTATGAATTTTTTCATGAGAGCTCCTGGGTATGATATCCCCAGATGTTGTTTTTCTTTTTTTCGAGAATTGTCTTTGATGACGTCATATCCGGCTTTTTGTAAAAGTTGAGGCGGCACTGTCACACCCTCATTTTTCAATCAAATTGATTGAAATTTTTGTAAAGCAATCTTCGACGAAGGCCGGACTTCGGCATTGCATTTCAGCTTGGTGGTTAAAAAAATAATTAATGACTTTGGTCATTAAAAATCTGAAAATTGTAATTACATTTTTTTTTATAAAACGATCCAAAATTACGTTCATCTTATTCTTCATCATTTTCTGATTCCAAAAACATATAAATATGTTATAATCGGATTAAACACAAGCTCTGTAAATTAAAAAAATTATGATCAAAATTAAATTTCCGAAATCGATTTAAAAACAATTTCATCTTATTCCTTGTCGGTTCCTGATTCCAAAAACATATAGATATGATATGTTTGGATTAAAAACACGCTCAGAAAGTTATAACGAAGAGAGGTACAGAAAAGCGTGCTATGCAGCACAGCGAAACCACTACCGCGCTAAACAGGCTCGTCAGTTTCAGTGCGTTTTTCACGAGCGGCGAACCACGGTCATTGTGAAAAAATGCAGTGCGTTCAGTTTCATTCTGTGAGTTCCACACTAAATGTAGTAATTTCGCCTTACGCGACTTGTTTTCTTTTCAAGTTTACAAATGTCACCAATCTATTTGCTTTGGACAACGTACACTGCAAAGATTTTCTAAAATCCGTAAAATAAAAAATTGAAATAAAAAAAACTTATAGTTTCGCCTACGCTAGCACTATATCTGTTCCGGATTACATTTTCAAAAGGTGT